>NC_135775.1:8898360-8969321 GCF_028453695.1 Augochlora pura
GGCGTGAATTCTTTTTCATTCGAACTGTTTTAAATTTCCGCCGTTAACGTATCGTTTTCCAAACACTCCTCCGCAATTATTACATATCGGGGGTATTATAGAATTTCGCCGTTTAATTCGCGGGAAGCCGATTCAGGTTTTTTTTCCGCGAATTAAATGTATCTATGCCACAAAGAGAAATTTTGAGTGACGATTTAAAGGTAACGCGGCTGGATAAAGGAAAATTGACAATCTAGGTGTATGGAATATCCGTTCGAAGAGATGAATGTTGAATTAATCTCCAATCACGGATTGAAGGGAATATCCTCTTTTTTTTTTTTCAACAGAAATTTTAATGCCGGCTCGCCCGGATGCGCGGTAATCGTATCAAATCTGCCGCACCGGTACAGATTTTTTTTTATTTCTATCACCGAATCCGTTAAACATTTTATGGCACGAAATGACAGTTATTGCAGTAAGCAGACAGGCGTTTACGCGAATTTATTAAAAGAACGTTCGGCTTTACGCGCCAGCTGCCTCGATAACCGTGGGATAATCGAAGCGAACGAGTTTCTGCGAAATTTTCAATTTTATTCCTTTCCGTTTAACACGTCCAGATTATCACTTCTCGCGGAGCTAAATAATTAGGTCTGCTTTATGAAGTTAATGCGCAAACTATGCATGGCTAACTCTCATCAACTACACCTCGAATGAGCTACTAACTACATCGATTTTCTGGTACGTAATTATAAATTACGAAGCGTTCTAATGGCCAAAGATAGTATGAAGTGGTTCCTTCGCGAAATTCGCGCGCTATGAAGACCGTATGTTACATTAGTTGCACATGTTATAAGATAAGTTTAAACTCAATTTGCTCTGTACTCCGGATTTGTAATGCAATATTCTCGCACGCGAAGCCCGCTCAATTTCATGCTAACTCTGAAGCGAAATCGGACCAACAGCGACCGCAAAGTATAGTAACGAGAATAGAATTTCAATGCTACACAATAGAACAATGGGAACGCGATAACTCGACGTACCAAAGCTTTTGCATACGAGCACATTCTTTTTCTGTTATATATTACAGTATGAACTGCGCTAGAAATATTTAAATCATTGGCATGCTTGAGACAATAAAATATAATTTATGTGTATAACATTTTCTTATTTGGGGCTCCGTTTTCGAGAAAGTCGACTTTAAAGTTTGTTTACCTTTGTAAAACAATGTTATACAAAAATCTGAGGGACATTTATGAAAATGATCGTAAACTGAATGAAAGAAAATAATGGAAACATAATTGGATATAAAGGAAAAATTGATTGCCCAGAGCACATGGTGGATAGACCGAAAGAAAATTTAATTGCTTTTTGTTATTATTGATGAAATACTAAATACATTATTGGCAGAATATGTTTTTATTTCTTAATATCCATGAATAATTTCACAACTTGTTCTTTGATGAATATCTTACTTAGGGATAGTATCTTAATGAAGTAGCCAAACCTGAGAAAATATCCTAAAAATCCGTCCGACTCTGTGCAATAACAAAATCTCAGATTGACCCAACTAAATTACACCACAATCAACAGAATGCCACTCGGCCGCCAAACAAAATGTTCATTTAAATCAACTCGCCGCCGTAGCGATTCACCCCATCGCTTCGCGCCCTCCGACGCAAACTTCGTGCACAGTCCATCAGAATACCTGTCGCATTACCCCGGAATTGCGCTTTTAGGTGGCTCGAAACCCTCGGGCAGCCGCGATCTCTCGTCGCGAGGCTGGTCGCGTTTCTAAATAAAGAATTGCTCACCTCAAGGGGTTGCGGCGTCGGCGAGACGAGGCGAGGCGGGCGAAATTAATTCAGCGCCGGTGTGTCTTTAGAGGCTGTAGCGAAGAATTTCCGAGGACCGTTGAAACGTTCAAAGGGATCTGTTTCGTGCGGCGTCGTTCGTTGGTAGGGAAAGGGACGGTAAGGGAAGAAAAAAAGGAAAAAAAAGGGTCTCGTGCGCGAGTCTGTCTCATCGGACCGCGCAGCACGCGTGGCTCGTTATGCTGTGTAAAAAAAGTGTAGTAGGGGCGGGAGGAAAAGAGTGAAAAAGGGAGCGAGAGAAAGGGAGAGAGAGGGAGGGAGAGAGAGAGAGTGAGAGAAAGTGAGCGTAAGGTGGGTGAATCGAGGTGGGGGTAGGGAGAGAACAAAATAAGCCATCGCGTCTCTTTATGCGCGTTTCTATGGTCGTGCACACAAAAGCTGCAGCCGTTGGAAGCGGGGTTTTTCGCGAGCCGTATTCAGGCCAACCTTGCCACTCTCTGAGTTAATAATACGTTTCCGGTGTTCCTCGCCGGGGTGAGAGTATCGTTGCACGTCGTTGCTCCCGCGCGGAATATACTCTTCTCCGTAAAAGAGCCCCGGCGCGGCGTTCTCTCAATGCCGCTCGATGCCTTCTTATTTCGGCCCGGCCATTCGGTCAGATGGATTTCCTGTTGATACGCCACCTCCCCATGGAAATACGCGATACACGCCCCACCCACGCCGATCCACGCGAGAACTTTGAGCTGCGCCCCATTCTTCGGAACGAGCGACGATTCCCGAAACGGCGCGGTGTCGTACGGAAGATGCTCGCGTTTGCGGGGTTTCCATCTTGCATTGTTGGGTATCTTCGGTGGAGAGTATTTGAAATCGCGGCAGAAGTAAGCCCTAACTAGCGGAAAAGGTAGAAATTGATGTTAATATTAGAATGATTTGTTTTCGACAAATTGTAATAATTTTGTTTCGATCCAGTTTGCTGTTTTGAAGGCGCAGATTTCGATTTATTCATCGATGCTTTTGGTGAGTGTTTAATATTTTTTAAGGTTTTTCAATTGACACTGTACTTATAATACTGACCTAAATCTAAAATTTTGGCCGGTTACATAATCTTTATTTTGGGGTCGTTGGCGTTGTAAAGACCCTTTTGAAAGGGCTTAATGAAAGCGACGTAAATTCAGTCTTGCCATTATTATAGAACAATGGATGTCAGTCACGTTTAGTCACTCGATGAATGTAGCGTTAATCAACCGAGATTGAAGCAACCGGGAAAACTGAAAGGGTCTCTGTAATTTTGTGGGATTTTTATCGACGACTGCGGGTAAAGGGGACGATTCATTTTCGCTTTTTAATTAATCTAGCTTTGATCGGTCGGACGGTCGTGCTCAATTGTTTTAATAATAGTCGTGTTCGATATTACGCGAACTTAATACAACGATAATTATAGAAGCGTTTGTCAAGCATGTAAAGCTGCCATTATTAATATTCAATATTTACATAACACGTTATAATATCGATTGATTTTAATCGAACGGTAAAAGGTACGCTTTCGCGTAATCAAATGGTTATTTCGCTTTGTTCAAAATTGTCACGCGACGTGAATTATGAATTTACGGCGCCGCGGCGAAAAATTCGAAGCCTGTTACGGCCTTTAAATCAAACAAACAATCGCCGGAAATACTTGATGGTCCATCGAAAATGTTATTTCGTCGCAATAGCGCGACGATACTTTGTTCAAATTGAAAGTATAAATTTACGATCGCGGCCCATTCATTTTATGGAATAATAATATAAGGGAGCAATGAAAAGCCAAATAGTGGTCTACATTTCCTAGTCGAGACGTACGCGATCATTAAATTTTCACTCAAATCGTGCTTTTGGACTCATGCGCATAAAAATTTTAGTGTCACTATAAGTTTACGACAGGTGTGTGCATAAAATCGCACGTCCTCAAATACCTTTCGGGATGCGCGGTGAATTAAACACGTATCCTGCCATAGGCTACGTAAAAATACAACTTTACGTTACGAATAACAATTGAAATTATTCGAAGAAATAAGAAACCTTTCGTATTGTAAATAGACAAAACTTAACATACCCTCAAGATAAAACTTTAACTCTTTAATTTCAGTTTCATTGATTGGATTATTTTGATTGTGTAGCAATTTTTCTGATCGAGAGTCGCACTTGACCCGTTATTACATATATAAATAACAATTTTAATAGAATTTAATAGAATTTAATTATCGTCCCGAGCGCATAAAATTTGTTGTCTAATCGCGAAGTATAAAATAAGCAATATCTCAATTACCCGGCACAGCACCGCCACGTTTTCCAATTAATTCGACCAGAAAAACTAGCGTCGTGTGTCAAAGAAGCCGAGGTATCCGCCGCAGCCATCGCGCTAATTCAAAGAAAACGTTCCCGCTAACGTATTCAAAAGTTTGCGCAGCAAGGTTTGCCGCGGCAGCAACACGCGACGTGTTTCCTCATTTTTTGCCGAAGCCAGCAGCAGCAGCAACAGCATGCTCGCCACAAAAGCAGCGCGGTAGAAAATTCGCGGAATTGTTCTCTCCTTCGAGTATCGCCGCGGCGAGCCCCGATTGTTCTATCGGCTGGCCGCGCCCTGATCCGTGAAAAATACCAATTACCAGATGTAAACGAAATTTACGATCCTCGTGTCACCGCCGGTTCTTTTCCTTTCGCCGCAACCGGGGTTCGCTGATAGGAATCCTTGTAATTGATAACGGCCGAGCGCATTCCGATTTCTCCCCGCTTTTTTTCCCCGCGATACGCATAATTACTCGATAATTCAGCGTTATCGGGAATAATTAGCTATTAACTCCCGTCGCGTGTTGCGCCGGAATTTGCCCCGCGATTCCAGGGTTGCTTGTTCGAACGACTCTGCGCGCTTATGAATTATAAAAGTGTTCTCGGTGTTCGTGCGAGGACCACATCTTAGGCGGTCCACGATTACTCTATCGTTGCAGATTGTCGATTTCATCGTTATACACAGTAACCCGGAAGACCCGAATCATTTATTCATAAAACTGTTTCATTTCCCCATAGAAAATGGTTGCGATACTCGTTTACAGAACGTAACGCGTTTTACGTAACTAAAGTTATAAAATTCTAGGATTTTAGTTGGATTTATCGATTTGTTGTGCTCGCGTAGCTTTTGCAAAAATGTCTTTAGTGTTGAAGAATAGTTGACAAACTAATTTCACAAATTATGTGAGTTTTTTTTTTTTTTTTCTTAGAGGTTTTACGTCGCATCAGCTGCAAGGCTATTAGAGACCTTCTATTTAAATAGACCTTATATTTTGTTTATTAAGCCTGTATCTCTCAGAAATTTTAGTAGGTCCTTGATTTTGTTGCTGTTTATGTTTATGTGAGTTTTCTTTTTAGTAAAATTGTAAGATAATGTGGTTTACTGTGACGCGACAATTGGTGTGCCTTCTGCATTAATTTGATTTATAATTTTTCCGTTAAAAAATAATAATTGCGCGCACACGCAGCTTCGGGTACTACGAGGGTTAAACATGGCTCGAATTCGATTATACGAAAATTGGATATTAGTAGACAATGGAGAATCGTTCGTCTTTAACGATCACAAAAACGTTCACAGCATGTTCCTCCCTCACGAGAGAAACTTTATGGAGTCGATAGTTGCAGTCCAATAATTGGACAATAATTGGGCAAAAATTGGACAAAAATTGTCAAGAGTTATTATTAGTTTTACGGTGGAAAAAGTCGGACAGGTGTAGACATTCGAACAGAGAGACAGATTTGGTCCGCGATAATTGTTCGAAACAGGGAAACCGAACCGTTTTAATTAGTTATACCAAAATAGATGGCAAACGATAGAAACAATTTCCGCGGGAGCAGTCGGCGAACGAAGTGAAATAGCAAAAACGAGAGCAATTAATTATTTTTCCATGCGCTGTGCGCGTTTTGCGAACACGACGACGTAGACGTACGAAACGAGCTGACAATAACGCGCTGTACCGGCGACGTTATGATAATCCAACGACCTAACGAACGCCGGCACGTTCCCGGGAGGGTCGGCCTCCTCCCTCTCTGCTCCGCCGCGTCGTCTTCTTATCAGCGCCCGAAGAATTTGATTTTTTTGCCCGTTATGCGGGATAAATTTTGGCTTATCTCGAACGGGGCACGTGGCCGGGGCCGATCCAACGGCGGGGCTCGGTTCTCACGGGGACACACGGTCAAGATTAAGCCCCCGCCGGTAAAAGTTTTTATGAGTGAATGCGATAAACTAGCCCACGCGAAGACGCTTAAGCGGCTCGTTCAAATGAATGGTCAGCTTTTTTCTACGGAATTTTAGTGTGGCTCTTGGCCGTTATCCGCGCCGTAAGATAATTCCAGGATGGATAGCCCTTTCGGATAGCAAAAGGAACCGGTGTATGTATACCGTCGGCTTTATTAACCCGGTTGAGAGAACTCCTTCTTCTTCTCCTCATTGTCTTCTTTCGCTTCCACCTCCCTAGCTCGCTCAGTTTCCGATCTTATGATGTAAGCCATCTTTACGATGCGTGGGAATTCATTAACACTCGCAGGAAATTTTCCCATCCGAAGGGAGCCGATTCCCGTGTCACAGATGTTGCTGCTTCCATATTTCTACCTTCTGGCGACGGTAGAACTTTGCACACTGTAGGGCTTCACCTTTCTTCAGTCCGAAATAACAGCTTTTGTAGGGTTCCTCTAGGGAATGATTTTAAAATGGTTTTTCTGATATCTTGATGCTTTAGGAAGCTGTAATTATGTTTAATGCGAGTGCTAGTATCTGTCCAACTTTCAATAGGCCGCAAGCTTAAATTTATATTATTTTTACTTTCACTGTAGAGTGACGATGTCTTAACACTAGAACTAGCAGACTAATTAAAATGACTGGTTTCCAACTATTTTTAAAAAAATTTCTAATATTAAGAAAATATTTCTAAGAAAAATGACCCAATTTCTTGGCGCAATTGAAAGAAACAAGAGTAAATATTAATAACAAGGGATTATAATTTGATTCCAATTTTATAAATCAGAATGACATCTATACTTAATAATTTATTACTAGCAATTTCCATCGCGAGTCGGACTCGTCAAAGTACTGTAAGGGGTTAAAGATGTTACCAATTTAAAAATAAAACAACACACACTCGAGTTGTCTCACAAAAACAAAGTCTGCGATACTGAAAGTTTGATTACATTAATTCAGACACGGTATCACTGCAAGTACAGAAAGCGCTGAACACGATCCAATGAGTTTCACTTGCACCCACAAAAGAAGAATCAAGCTTCCGTTAAACAGCAAGTGTCACGTCGTTATTAACACGTACATTTCCATTCGACGGCACAAAGAAAGACAATCCTCTGCGTCGAGAGCTCTCGAGGAAAAGAAGAATGTAACGAGTTTTTCGCGCTCGTCGAGGACTCGTTAGATCAGTCGAGCACCAAGAGGACAGATCGCGACCGATGTTAGCTGTTCAGGGATAACGCGTGCGTCAGCGACGCGTCCCGAGGAAACTGGGCTACCGTTGCTGACGCGGCAGCGAAATTCCAAGGCACAGAATCGAAAGCCTGAAAATATTACCGGTGAACTTTGTTCAACCGATACTGCACGGCTCATCGAATTTTCGATGGGCTCGGCCGACTTCCGAACAAAATGGCTCACGGGCTCCTCGCAGCAGCCTCTTCGGCCCTCCCCCGTCTCCCCGCGACCAGGAATGAATCATCGCCGATCAAGTTTCCTCGTAAACCGGCCACTATGTTGCGCCGTCGTCCATCCGTAACAGACTATCGCTTTTTTCTCATTAGCAATTCTAGGAAAATATTCTCGTTAAAATTGATCGGGCGGGTTTTATGCGTCCTCGGCCGAGCGTGAACCGCGCCCGCGACCTTTAATACATATCACGAAGTCATAATCGGATGATATCGATCTTCGCGCGATGCCTCCTCTTCGAATTATTCGTACTAGTTGCCGAATACTCTGTGAGATCCAGCAGTTAGTTTAGTTCACCACTAATATCAATGAACCTAACCAGTCTTTGAGAATTTTCTGAAACAATTTTAGCTCGCCTAACTTAATTATCGTCCTTCGGTGTTAACCCTTTGGATTCGAAGCTATTTTAATCGTAAATCCGAAATAATTTCTTTGCCTTATAGTATTTCCATTCTGTATAGCAGAATGCATTTTATGCGTGTGCAATTGATTCTTGTAATTCATATTAATAGTTCCACTCTTAACAATTCTTTAAATCCAAATTTTGTTAGTGTAAAAATTATTTTTGAACGTGATAGAATAATTTGAGTGGCGCCTCGGAGTCACCACTCGAGTTTAAAGGGTTAAGTTGTCGAAACGAAAGATGATCTTTATGTCAATTCTTCACGTCGCATCACTGTGCATTTCATTTCGATTTAACTTGTTTTATCTTAATCTTCCGCATCTAATTTTTCATATTTAAAGTGTTGCAGCAGATTTATAATAAACATCAGTGAAGGATTAATCTAGTCTGATTAATTTTATATTGATTAAAAAAAATAACCAAGATAAAAGAATGAAAAATTGAATACCCCTTATTCGACAAATATAAAGCGACTTATATCCAAAAATAAGCCAAAGGGACAGCGGATTTAAATCTTCCAAAATCAGGATTTACTACCCTGTTAGTCTCCGACACGAAACGTTTAGAAGACAATGGGGAACGCGCGACGGCTAAACATCTCCTTAATCTTTTTTCGTTCTCAAGCGACTAATGGTTCGCCTTGGCTAAACAGCCACTCGAAGAAGAAAAATTGGCTTCGAGATATTCGAGCTTGCGGTTACGGTGTGCTTTTTGCGAGGGATTTGATTCGGTGCGGAGCGAAATCCGAGAACAGCCGGCCGGGCGCACGTTTTTCGGTCCGCAGCGGCCAGCGTAAATCTCGACAGTGCCGTAAATGCCAGCTCGCAGCCGTCCCGGAAGTTGGCCGTGACTCGAAAGATGTCAAGCACTCTCCGCGCAGTGTCCACTGGTGGACACCTGTCCCCACTCGACGCACCGGGGCCTGGTCAGCTCATCTCGAGTGGCTTCCTGACGGAATTCTAAATAATTTACCTGCGCGTAATTCCCAGAAGTGGCGGGAGGTAGGAGAACAACCAGGACAGCGCGCGCGGCTGTATTGTCACGAAACGACTTAATACGACCGGATGTCCCTGTCCCGCTGGGATATCGTCCGCGGCGTTTCCAGCAGCGTCGCGACGCTCTCGCCGGAGCCAGCCGCTCCTTTCCGTTCCTTTTTTTTTACGAATCTTCTGTTCGTATCCATCAGCCCTCCTTGGGGAGGGCATGTTGGCAGAATAATAACCTCGCCCCGGAATTGGTCTCCGCTCCCCAATTTCTGTTTGCTACAGTGACGAACGTGCCCCGCTCGCCCCTGCTCCTACCCAGACCTCTGCCACCGACTTTATTCGCTTTGGGAAAGGTATGTTTGCTCCTCCTTTATGGACAATAGATGTATACATCAATTTCGGTTGGATACGGTGATAGATCGGCTGCTGTATTCGATAACTTTCTTTGTTCTGCCTCCCTCGGCTCGCACAACCAGGGGTCGAAGGTTGCTTTTACGAGCGGAAGTGGATTGGTTGACTGATAACGCGGTTATGCTTCTAGGATGGAGCAGACGTATGGGCTCCGTTTATAGGTGATGGAGTAAGTAACTTTGGGAGCAGTAGCTGTAGCTTTCCTAAGAAGTAAAACATATCAATGGACGGAAAAACATTTTCTCGAAAACGATTTTTAGACGCATCTACGAACCAATTAGAGAATGCGATAACATTTAACTGGATTCATCAACGGGCTACTAAACGACTATTAAATTTTGTTATTCTTCTATTTTGTTTATTATTTAGTAAAAAATAATATGCCTTATTAGATAAATAGAAAAATATTTATACTTGAAAATAAACCAAAGGCATAGTAATTGGCTATCCCACAGTTACCGGCTTCAATACTCTATACGCAAACTGTTAGATTGTTAAAGTTCCAGATATATTTATCTTTGGTACAGTTAAAGCACCGGAGACTTTGGTGATTCTAGAAGTTGAACAATTTTCTAACGAGACTTTTGAAAGTATCGTATAAATTGCTTATTGTCCTTTGATTGGTATCTTCTTTGTCTTCTCGAGCATCAAGCTTTAAAGACATTTTACCCCAGACCTCAAAGACCATTTTCTTCCACTAAAGCCGCGGCAAACAGATACACGAATACAAAACAGCTCCGAAAATCTGACGAAGATCAAAGATTGCCACTTCACCGTTCCCAATTTGCCAACATTGTTCAAGCTCCACGGCAGTTCAGAGTGGAAGATTCTGAGAGAGCGTTTACGATCTCCCAGGAGAAATAGTATCTCGCCGGGACCGGGATAGATTCGTGTTTCCAGGGCAGCACGGCCGTAAAAGATTACCTGTCCCGCTTCCATCATCCGAAAACTCGGGAATTGCGCGCGATACGTTGAAATTTCGGTCGTACGTTCTGTTATCGGCGATTCGAAAGCGACGGGGACGATCGAAGACAGCGTTCTCGCCCCGCCCGCGTCATCCCGGGACGCCGAAACAGTTCGCGGAGACGACGACGCTCGGCACGTTTGCCAATCGGACCAACTTTGCTTAAGAAATTCCGCGACGCGAAACGGGGCTATCGGCCGGAAACACCGTTGTTGCTCCGGCAAGTTGTAGGTACAACAATCTCGCGCGAACGGCAAGAACAACAGGGACTGATATCTCGCAGATACCCGGCTTCGGAGATTGACCATGTCCCTGCGGACGACGTTCGACTATCGACGGAACTGCCGAGTTCCAGGCCATTCGGACTAAGTACAATAATTGCTGCTATTGTTGCGATCATTACCAAGCCTACGAATTGCCATTAGTTACCGGTCGCTCGGAAGTTCGTACTCTGGCAAATTTGCAGACTACCCGGCAATCCTCTTTGAGATACGTGGTCTCCGGCGAAGATTAATCTAGGAATATTGAAAAGGGCCGCCCCCGCCATTGTTGCAGGACGCTGTGCCAGTGAACTTTCCGCTGTGTACAAAGATGCTGCTTAGACTCCCGGTCTCGAATGGAGAACCGAATGTAGACCGAGTGGAAAACTAGGTTTCACAACTGGTTCTGCCTGGCGGAGTTATCTTGTTATTGTTACGTCAATGTTAGTTTCAGCTGACTTAAATGGTACGATGAAAGGGGATGAACTTTGGCTTGCGACGAGCTGTAAGTTCTTCGAGGATCTTCTCTTGTTTTGATAAATTGAATGTTTGGATTGAAGTTATTGCTATTGGAGCATCTTCTGATTTAGTTGAAGACAAAGCCAGTATGGAGAATTTGATAAGGTTATATCTATGCAATATAGTCTGTGTTATAGGTTTATTCTTTTTTATTAAACAAAGTATGAAGTATTAGATCGTATTAGGCCAATAATTGTAGGTTTATAATTGTAAAGCTTTTATTATAAAACTTGCTCCATGAAGTGATTTATAAAGTAATTTATTCAAGCAATTTCCACGAAAGAGGCACTGAAGTTGACAGAATTGTAAAATCAGAGACCGGTTATTTTGATCGTGGTAAGTTAACACTCGTATGCCGTAGCTGTATTATTATTTCATTATATGGTCTTTGACATTTCGTAACAATTTCCTGTTTTATTAAAATCACTAGAAATATGAACGTGTCTAGGTAAGCACGGGCCAGAAATGTGCACAATGTGCGTGGTTTTTGTATATACATTTTTTAAGTCTTAAATAATTACTATGCTTAATAAAACAATTGTTGCTCTAATATAGCACGTATTATTCACATTTTTAATATGAAAGGACTTATACGAATAAAGAATGAACAAAGTATTTGCCATTGACCACAGACGGTACTACTATACATATCATATGGATGCCGGATATATCCGGCGTTCGAAGAGGAAGGGTTAATAACGAAATTTCTAAGAGTGATAAAACATTTTACTAAAGCGTAAAACATGGAATTCCGCAACTCGCTACAGTTAAATTAGACAGTCAAATATATCCCAGGGATCGGACACCTGATATCTCCACTTCGATCTCCTATTTTAGACATCCTAAGCTATTCTCAATAATATCGAACTCCAGCGAACTTATAAGCGATCGATGTCTCTATTTTTAGTTTCACAGTGGCACAGATTAATTTATACTTGTGATCTAAAAATGCAAATCTTTATCGGAAAAAAAACTGAACGTTACTGTTGGCACATGCTCCTAAATAATTCGCTGAGTCGGTCACGATCTCCCGGAATTAGCCGCCATAATCGCGTGCTCGATGTTGAAATTCCCGAAGGTAATTTCCCATCCGTGAACGACCTGTCCATAATTCCCGGACAGAGGGACATCGGCGGCGCAGCGGCTGGTCAGAGCATAAAGATTTCGATCACGATCGTATTTCTAATCCCTATCATCGGCCCAGCCACCGTGAAAGCACCATAACAAGAAATAATAAGTATACACGTCAAACCGGAATCAAGATGAACGATAAGATCTCGTGAATAGAGGATCCCGAGGATTCCCCCAGGAGTTTACCCCTGTCCGCCCACAAGAGCGACGTCATTTTCCAATCGCGATGCGCGAAAGTCGTGGTGGGACGGAACGGCCACGTGGTTAGCCATTAAGTATCGAATAACGACATGTCGGCGCGCGTTCTCTCCCTTTTCCTCCCGTTCGGTTGTAGAAAGTAATACGATTCTCTGTGCGATGATTTAAAATATTACCGGGCAACGTCCTTGTATCCGAAAATGGCCACTTTTTCCACTCGACTTGGAAACAATGCGCGAACTTATATACCGTTTATAACTCCATATAGTTCGAGTTGATGGTTTAGGGTCGCGATATTGCCTGACGGGGGATATCATGCTCGATGATGAGATTCGAGGGGTTGATACTGTTGCACGCGTATTTTTGGACCGGATAGGGGACAATCCCGGTGACTCGTGGAGAGAGGGTACTATCAAGATGCTCCCTTGTTAGATTAGAGTCCCTGGTGATACGATAGTGGGGGATGTTTGACCGCACAGCTTTTATTAGAATATTTCCGGTGAATTTTCCTGCCGGAATTAATTATAGCGCGGATTTATTTACGCCTTCGTCCCTCGATAAATTTCAAACGATTTCAGTACTTGTACCAAATATTTCCATTTTACTTGGCAGTATTGCGATATTTCATCTGAAATATTCAATATACTGTGCATATCTGTGCAAAGTAAATATTGCCTGCATTGTTCGCAAAATACAGGAGCTACGTAGGCATTTATTTTACTCTTCATGATTTTTAATATGATGATAATTCATAATCATTTGCTTTAAAAGAACAGTTTATTTATCGGAAGCTTATTAATAAGTTCTTTTCATGACTGAACTGTTCCTATGAGAATCTCGATTATTTCCTTTGAAATAATAATTGCAAACGACTTATGAATGAGATTATTGGAATTTTTTAACCGTGTTAAAAAATCGCAACTATTAGAGTTCGATTTTGAAAGCATTGTTAGGCAACTGCTGGTAGTATTAATAACATTTTTCATTCGATAAAATATGCAGTCCACGGTTGACCACTAACAATACCATTAAGCAGAAAGATCGCTAACTGTATCGGTGTATTCCCACGAAACCGGAAAGACAACGGATCGAACATAAACCGGAAGAGCAAAGTTAAATAAAATTCGCGCAGACACACGGAAGCTGTTTGTTTCGAATATCAATCGGATTTTTCCATTGTTTAAAGGCCGGGATTGGAATCGAAGTCGATGCAGGTAAACTTCGTTGCCCAGCGAGTGGAAACTTCATCTCTGCCCGTCCGCAGGATATTTTGTTCCGACCTCGGAACGCCGGCTAGAGAAATGACCATTGGCTTTTCTATTATCCCGATAAACATCTAGCGGTGATGGCTTGTCAATAGCGGAATGCTACCGAGAAGACGTAGATGCGAGCCCGGAGTTCGCATGCTGGCCCGGAGTATTTATTGTATCGATACCCGTATCTCGAATCAATCTGTATACCAGTCGCATTCAACGTGGCAAATGCTGGTTTCTTCTCGTACAATTTAGTTTGTCGCGTTAGATTATCGGCGAGTCAATTCTTGGCGAAAATCTTCGACACGCTTCAATGGAACACGCCATTAGCTTTAATACCTCATTTATTTGGATTGTATTTGGTGCATTGTTTTAAAGCCGCCGGGAAACTATGTGTACAGTTTATGTGTGTATGCGAAGGATTAGCAAACTGTAAATCTTTTGTGATGACGAATGGTTTTCAAGATATTTGAGAGACACATTTATCTTTGAACTCCTTTGAGAGTTATTTCTAGCCCCAATCAATTTCAGTGTATTCTACTATAGCCTGGATTTATTTACTCGACCAGATAAAAAGAATGTTGCCACTGTATTTTAACACTGATTCAAGGCAGCAGAAAATTATGCAAAGAGTTCATATATGTATACAAAAATGAATAGAACTGTATCATTTTTAACATTACTTTTGAACAAATCATTTTATAGAAGGCTTATCAAACATATGAATTTTTAGGACCTACACATTACAAAACTTATCTTACTATAAATAGTTATCAAAAGAAACATAATCGATATTAAATACAAAATATTTCAGGTCGAAAAGAAACCGTGTAACAAATCTGGTACACTAAACAAGTCTTCTTTACCAAGTAGAAAATCGGTCAGAATTTCGCAAAAAATATTTCTGCTGAAAATATTTTCGAGATCGAACTGCAAAGAATGGGTATAAAAATCGATTCAAGATATCTCCGTCGAGGGGACTAAATTCCCCGAAGCAAAAACGACACAGAGAACTAAAGTCTCTAACGGAACGGCCAATATTATATGCCGCAGAATATTAATTAGTTTGGGCGCAGCGTACCGCGAACAACGCAGAAAACCGGAGAAAACCGCAGAAAACGGCAGAAAAGTAGAGGGCACGGTGGCGGGGCAGAACGAAGTCGCGGGCAACAGTTTTCCGTGTACTTACCATGCATGTCGACGCGAACGTCCGCGGAGAGCGGGTCCTGCATGTTGTTGTTGATTGCTTTGCAGGTGAGCACGGCGCGGACGTCGTTCCGACCTAAATTTTTGATAACGAGCTCGCTGCGCCTGACGCCGTCCCGCAAGGTCACGGTTTTGTCGGTGACGAGCGTGTCGTTGCGGTGCCAGGACACCATCGGGGCCGGCTTACCTGCAGAAACACATCAATCGCACCTCTGATTCGAGAGCACCGAGAGACCGCCGGCGTTCGCCCGGGGAAAACAAGAACGCTCCGGACCGGTCGAACGGGAACAAATAAAACGACGCTGAAAATAAAAAAGAGAGGAAGTCGGAAACTCTTCTTTCGAATTGACGCTCGAAACCCGAGCGGATACTCGCCGCGTTTTTTCCTCTTTCTTCGGTTCTTTATTTTATGAAAATCCTTTTTTTCCACTTCCGTTCTCTTTTTTTTCCCGTTCGACGACCGCGCCCGCTCACTCATTAAATTCTCTTTTAGCGCGCGAACGCGGAACATTAATTCTTTCGATTTTTCACCGATCCCCTGACCCGCTTTTTCCGCCGCGAGGAATACGAACACGAGCGCCGCCCACGCGGATGAATAACATCGCCGGGATTGATGAAATATGTAAGTATTCCTGTGACAGAGAAATTTCGAATGGACCGGGAGGCTCGCTTACAATGGAGGGATTTTACGCGCGCCCGCGGGCTCCGATGAAATAGATATGCGGCGATGCGATGGCCGGATAAAATAATACTTAATCACTCTATTGCTCGGTGAAGGAACACCGATATTTCACGTTTTTTTTCCGGCAGATCGTTAACGAGCTGTATCGACTGACCGGTTAACGGCGTTTTTCATATTACCAGTGAATTCAGCAGTGAGTTTCCGTTCGTTAGATTATACTTCATCGAATTTCACGCTGCGCGCACATTTTTGACCGAGCAGAGGTAAAGAAATCCGAGTGGAGGTAAAGATTGACTTAATAATTTTGTACAACTTGTTATTATTTGGTAATTTATGTTAAGAGATTAGTTTCTCGTTATTTTGATAGGTTTTCGTAAATTCATTGTTAAATAATCGAGCCAATGTTTGTGGCTCTTGTTAAGTATTTATTTTAACAGCAACGATTTATTACTGAATAACTCCTGTACGAATCTTGTACCGTGCATCGTATATGCATAATAACGTCATAAATCAGAACACAGTGGTCCCATGCAAATTTGCTTTTATTCTAAATGAGCAATCCATTGTTAGTAAAGTATGAAAGTATGAAGATATCGTGACAAAACTAGATTGCAGGACTTCGCGAAAGTAAAAATGATTTACATCAACTTCGCGAAAATAAAAATGATCTACATTACCTTCACGAAAATAAAAATGATCTGTACCAATTTCACGAAACAGATGTGAAACATAAATTGATTTCTCCGTTCAATATTAATGATTGTAACCATATAATTACCACATTAACCAAATGGACTATCATAAAAATGTTTCGCTGAGGAACTTTGCTAACTTGATTAGTACCGATTATAAAAGTTGTGTATACTGGGACGAGAAATGCAAAAAGGAATGGGTGATCTAGTTTCATAAAGTTTCAAAAGAGATTATTAAAATTTTGTGCAACCAGATAATTAGAAAATTTAAAGAGGAACATAGATTAAGGAATAAAACTGTTATTTAGTAGAAATATTAAAAAGATATTTTTAACTTATTATTACGGAACAATGACGTAAAGTTAAATGCTTTTAATGTGTTACTTTTTATTTTTGTTACAACCGCAACAAATCTATGATTTAGAGATAACAAGAAGTATATTATCTGTAACAAGAGTATCCATCGAAATCGAAAAGTGGTGAAGCAGCGAGGGGCTAGCAATTAGAGCGGCGACCTCCACCGTAAGCGAGTCATCGACGGTCCGGGGAAGCTCGACTGGTTTTTGGAATTGCTTCGGGGCAACGGGTGTTGCGGAAGTGCTACGGAACCGACCACGGAAACGCTAGCAATTGTAATGTCACACGATACTCACCGCCGTACACGTCGCAGTATAGCCGCAGAGTGTCGCCCTCCTTGTACGGGCCGACCACCTTGTCCCGTACGATCCCGGAGTCATCGACGATCACGTCATCGACGATCACGATTTTGTGCGGCGGAACTGGAACAAGGAAGAAACGACGCGATTACCGGTCGAGAATCACTCGTAAACTGGTCCAGTGTGCCTGTTCCCGTCGCGTTTACGAGCTCTCCCACGTTCATTGATTTTCTTTCAACAATATCTGTTAGGCTACGCCGCGCGAGGCCCTCAAATCAGCCTGCACGTTTTATGCGCTGCTTAAGCGCCCGTTAACGCTACCGCCGTGTTGCTACTTGTGTTTCGACGGCGGGATTCATGGCCGTGCTATTTTGTTCCGTGAAATGTACTCGTAAAAACTCTGCTTCAATTTTTTATATAGTTATTAAATCACTCGTTTCGCGGTGCTTTCGAGCATCGAGGAATCGATTACGAGGGACACCGTGATAAATATAGAAAATATTAGAATCGAAAAATGTAGAGATTGTTATATTTTTGCATAAAATTGCGTAAATCGACCGAATATTTAATAATGAAATATGGGACAATGTAAATAGAAATTGGACAGTGAAAATCATAGTGGCGAAGCATGCCTGGCTGCATTTGTTCCACGCCCGATGTTGATCTTTTAATCAACGCGCAAACCCGGTGCACGAAACTTTTTCACGAATATTAGGGAACTCGGCACATGTTCGAATTTTAAATTGAACTTTGGAATTTGGAATACTTTTAGCTATGTTCTCAAGCAAATGGAAGTTCAGCAACGAGAATTAACATAACAGTAAAGTTCAATTAGAAGCACGTTTGCTAACTCCGAACGTCCTTGCTGTCATCCAATCCCCATTAACGTTCTCCGTAGCATGAATATGTACTCTAATCACTCTAAAACTGTACAAAACGCGGATCCTACTGGACATATTATGCTGGTCACATATTTCTACAATTGAAAACAATAAGTAATTAATTACTTAATTTCCTTATTTTTACATTTATTAACGGGAGGGTGGATAAGAAGAATTTTAAAGCTAAATGTCAGGGTTTCGCAATGACGCAAAATACATAATAAGATTAATTCTAAAATGTGCAAATAAGATAGAAAAATTCAATAAATCGAGAGATTATTCCATTCGAAACTGCATGGTAATGCAAACGGTAAGGCGTAAATAATGAGGCGATGCTTGTATGTTAGAAAATCACTTTTACGCAGTATAATCTGGTTAGCTACGATTCCAAGACATAGCGCGACTTGTAAGAAACTTGTAAGAAAATATATTTAGAAATTTATGCTGATTGCCCTGAAGATCTGTACAGTGATGAATACCAAGTAATCGAAACAGTTAACCTCTTTAAATACTATAACGACACTATGACTGAACCAACTGAATAATCGAGACTAAATAATTTATTTCATGTATCTCTGATTTCTCAACCATAATTTCGGCGACGCGAAGACTTTACAACTGACTTCCTTAAATCAAGTCGAACGGCCGCACCAATTATCAATATTACAGGCCGGAATCAATATCATATCGACAAGCATTTAGCAACAGTTGAGTCGCTGGCAGATGGGTTCCGAGCCACTATCGGCGATCCATCATTCGAAGTTCTCGGCTGATTAAGCGGCTGGTTGCCACATGTGGCCACGGCACGATCCTCGCGATCGTCTCCCGGCTAATTACTTCGAGTGGGATTCTTATCGGAGGCGAAAAAAATAGAAGGGAGAAGAAGAGGCGAGGAAGGAATCTGGAATACGGCAGTCTGAATACCTTTTCAGGGGTTCCATTGAAAACGGCGCGATTGCGAGAGAGAGAGAGAGAGAGAGAGAGAGAGAGAGAGAGAGAAAGAGAGGGAGAGCACAGTGGTCCTAAGAGTCCGGGCCCGCGTGTCCCCGTCAAGACGGAAGCCGTCGACGATAACGCGAAATTGGTATTGGAAGATCGTGGCTCGGATACCGCGACAGCATTAAATTGGAATCTGAAATCGATACGGAGGCTCGTCGGGCCGCGAGGCGAGGCTCTGCATAGGAAACGATCGGACGACAGTGTCTGCGGGACTGTAATTGAAGAATTACCGACGCCGGCCGACGCTTTCCTTCGACCGACGTCGCGACGCTTCCGCCGCGGACGTCGCGGACACACACGGCCCGCCGAGCCCGACAAATGGCGACTGTCCGGGCGCCATTTGTCGGTATTAGCCAGTCCCCAGTATTTCCGGTATCACGGTATCCCTCGTGTAATACATTGTGGCAGCTGCGACTGCTATTATATCCTTGCTACTTGTTACCCGGTCGGATTTCTTTAAGCACTTATCTTGCGGCTTTCGCCGGCCACCTCACCGTTTCTCTTCTCTGCTATCCTATTTTTTTAAATGTCGTCCTGGTTTCTTTTCGGATCAGCCAGAGAGAAGAGAATTTTATTTCTATTCTTTGCTGTTCGAGAGCCGGATGTTCCGGAAGAACCTTTCCCGTTGTATTGCTCGTGCTCGAGAGTATTAATGCGTTCGCTGTCGCGCCAACACTCTGAGGAATGTCGTGAAATCTGGACTTTGTTTAATACCTTGTTCTACGACTTCTTCCGCGATTACCATTGTTAGAAGTTCCTTGTCGAAAGTAAAACTCGATTTTTATTTGAAAGATATAAGTTGCTGTCGTATTTTATTCATTTTGGTAGACTTTGATCTTTATCGGAGATTTGGAAGTTGATTGCAGTAGTATTTGGAAATGTTTTAAGATTGTTTAAAGTAACATTTAAAATTGTTTTGAAATTGCTTAAAGTAACATTTATAGGTGTTTTGGAATTCTTTGAAATAAAATTTGAAATTATGCTAACACTTTACCGACTGGTCATTCGATCGTAAAAATTTAGCTCAATGTTAAATTTTCGTTTCTATTTTGATTCTATTTATTTTTTTAATCACGAAAGATATTTAATATGTTCAAAATTCTGTAATAATAGCGAAGCTTAGAGTAGTACAATCTAACACAGTTATCTCAATAATAGATATGAAATTATTGGTTACTATCATAACCGATTCACAGGCTATCGATCGGGGAAAAGTCGATTAATAGGTTACCGGTCGGTCAAGTGTTAAGATTGTTCGAAGCATCGTAGCAATTTTTAGCGGAGATCATTTTTAGTATGGTCGATTAAGTTTAGGAGGTTGCAAACAATAACTACCGGAGACCACGGTATCCCGTGATTTCAAATTAGTTATTACGGCAACGCTGCATGCTCGGCATAGTGAAATGTTTTCCTCATAATATTCATAGATTAAACGTTACTTCAATGCTCTGTTTAATAAACACATCCCGCTGCTTTGATACCGGACGCGAATTGAATCCTTAATATCTGTATCTAAGTTTCGACTTTAGTGCGCACGATGTTACGCCCTCGGGGAGAATGTTTAGGAGCTACTGGAAATAGTAATATAAGCGATCCAACGAGTTTCCTCCTAAATTACGTGAACGTTTCTACCGAGAGTATTAAAACTCTTCTGAAATTGGAAAAACCCATGAAAGCTATAATTTCTTCGAGCTAACAAATCTGACTAATATCTGAATTAAATCTAACTGATTTCAGTGTTACAATCGTATCAAGCTAAAATCGTGTCCATGTCGACTCTGAATTAAATCAAAGTTTGGATGAAATCGATAGCGAACAATACCTAGATTGAGTCTATATTTGATTCGACCAATGTCAAGATTGAATTAAACTGCGACGGATCGGATTTCGGCGGGATTCGAGTTATTTTAGCCAAAATGTGACGTCGGTGTCCTTAAATCCACACTAACCGCGTATTAAGTCCGAATTAAACCTCGATTAGGACTTACACCTGGATCAAATCGATTTGAAAACAGAAGCAAACTGTGTCTAAGTTCGATTGGACCAACGTCAAGCTTGATTTAGACTGAAGTGGATCCAATTTAGACGCGATTTGAATTCCCGCTAACCAAAATTCGATGTTGGTTTGTTTATACTCAGATCAGCTGCAAATTGCGTCTGAATTCAGTCTACATTAAGCTTGATTTAAATCTTGATTGAAACTCGATAATTGGAATACGGTCTATGTGGTAGCATGAAATATGTTGCTAATTGAATCCTCTCTTTATTCGCAGGAGGAGTTTCAATTCGTACGGAGACGGGTAGATCGACGGATGAAAAGCAGCAATTACAATACTGCGAGAGAGTTGAAAAAATAGATGAGTTTCTTTCGCGAAACGTGATTGCTTATAGCGATGGCGTGCAAGCATTAGGTGGATCGATTAGCCGTCCCGTGTAGCTTAGACTATTTGAACTGTATCAGCGGTGTTCCACCTGCAATCCTGTGCTGCCCAGCAAGTCAATATTTGATTGTTTGAGTTTGGCCGAAGAGTACCTTAGATGCCATCGATATCCCCCGTGTTCGACGTACGCTCCGAATTTACATAATGCCGCGGCGATGATCTCGCCGCCTTGTCTTTCGCGTTTGCGTTTCATTCGGCTAACTTCATTAGGGAATCGTAATACTAATTGGAGACCCGTCGATGCCGACCCCCGCGAGCGATCAACAAAATTGGCCGATCAACGCCGTGGATACCACTCGACCTACTTCGGTGTCGAAGATAAGATAGGCGATCTCCTAATTAGGACCTCTTGAAACGACGACGAAGAGCAATCGGTGAACATTAATATCGAGAAATAATCGATGTAATTGGAGCCGTCGAGGATCCCCGTTACATACCGTTTCTTTCGCGCGATATCAATTAACAGACGTTCGGCGCGGAGAGATGATTGTTCCTCTCGTCGACTATCGCCGAGTTTCCCATACTGAGTGTACTCAGTATTTCACACTCCAGTAATTTATTTCCGTTCCCAATTAATTCGCGCACGCGACCCTGGACTATAAGCTGAACTTCCGGGCGAATTTAAATACTGTTAGGTCTGCATTAGCTGCGACCCCTGCCGAAATTAATCAGCTACATAACTTATTTAACCCGTCCGGGAAAGTTCGCACGAAATTAGAACGTTTATTTGAGCCAGACGCACGCCGAATTACTTTCCAAGAAGCTCGACCGCGAGTTTTATCGGCGGATCGGCGCCTCGTTGATCTTTGACTTTCGGTATTAATTAATCCATTAAACCCGAACAAAGCCAATCTATCTCGAACAGCGTAAATTGCTCTTGTCTTATTCCGAGCAGAAACAATTGGGGCAAACGGCGGAAAAGGGGGTAAAAAGTTTGCTAGCGCAAGTGATTTGATTTTTATGAAATCGGCATTCTTAAGTTTTTGAGGTTGCTCAATTTGAATATGTTATTATAAATGCGACAAAATGGAGGAGCAGACGCTACTGATATAAGCATTACTTTTATCTTATCTTTTGTGCATATTAATATTCTTCTGATATCTGATTGTAATTTTATAATTCGATTGTAAAATTTAATTTGGCGATTTTATCTGTGATTCGACTAAGCAGGATATGTTCATTCGAGATATATATTTTTCAAAAGTGATATTTATAAATTGCTGTTACGCTAGCGGGATGTCATAAGTAACGATGGAAATTATATTGTACAATAAATATTATTAAATATATGAAGAATTTATTGTTTTCTGTCGTTTCACAAACGCGCAGAACCTTGCGGTAAAACTAATATTTTGACTTGAATTGTTTCGGACTATCACGTAACTCTCGTATATAACAATTAGTGTTTACTGACTTAGCAAGGAGAATAGTCATTTGAGAAAGCTCTGTGAACAAAATAAATTAGTCATTAGAAAGTTATTAAAAAGAAGTTTGTCGAATAATTAATATTTTTGGAAACCATAGAATAATCATATTTAAGAATAACAGACAAAACAATTAACTCTTGCTAGTAATATTAAAGTTATAAAAATTGCTTCATATTCCGATTGATATTGTTAGTTAACAAATGTTCACCGGTAAAATGATAACGCATTGCTACGAACACAGTGGAGGGTTAACTAGTGATCCTTTAGTATCGGAATATCTCGGTAAACTCAATTACCTTATCCTCCGACGTGTTCGAATCAACGAGGTTCTACGTATGCTTGATTCGAGAAATTTATTCGCTGATGTTCTATGAAAGAGTCCTTGAAATTCCACTAATTTCGCAATATTATAATACGACAATGATATTTTATGGCATTATAGCGAAAACATTTTAGGAAAAGGTACCGCTCCGCGGTGTTTGTAATTCCGCGATGGGCGCTGGCCATCGTTGCCTTCCGATTTGTTAAGCAGAACGATAAATTTCTGTATTTGATGAAAACCTCCACATCCAAGGTACAGAACTTTTATTCGGGTTCAGGTATACCTGTAAGTATGCTAGGCACAAAAATGCGTACTCTAGCCCAGCTTACTAGTTCTTCTGTACAGCCCGTCCTATTCGCACATCGCATATGCCTGTCGGCATAATTATAGTTCTTCCACCGTACCCTCCTATCAAACTCTAAATATGATTATTTACACTGGCTTTACACGATTGTTTTCGCACGATTGTTTTTCCACGAGCGTTTTATTCCACGCAACCCCTCAACACGATTCATCTCAATCTGAGAATCGTGTCCAATTTGCTCCGCGTAAATCACGACACGCAGCCATGTCCATTTCATAAGTGTTAGGTGTACACGTTGCGGTAACAATAGCGCGCGAAAAATCCTCTCGCCGCAGGCAGGACGTTTATAACTGCCAGCTCGAATTTCTTACACCTTCAGCATCAGTTGCGCCGGAAATCGATATTCGTTTACGGTTTCCGCTCGCGCGCTTCCATCCAACTGACGCGTCACCCTCTCTCCCTCCGTCTCTCTCTCTCTCTCACTCTCTCTTTTCCTCTCTCTCTCTCGCACTTTCTCTTTGCGTGCGTGTGTGTGTGTGTGTACGAATTTTCAAAGAGCCACGGCTCGTTCCGGATTTTTGCCGATGCCGCATCGATGAATACCGCGATCCAATTCGCTTCTGGCTCCGATGTTTCGAGTTTCGATCCCGAACGCGTCCCACTTTTCCCTCACCTTTGCAGGCGTATTTCCCGTCGCTTTCTTGCGAACACCGTCCGCGCGCCGCACGGCCGTCCATTCGTTTATTTAACTCCGCGGAAACCCGTTCGTTAATTCCGCTCGAGGAAGATCCATCTCCGCGAGAGATGTAACCGCGTTCACGTAACGGACCCTGTTAACCGTGTCTCCTGCCGGCTGACTCAGTATCGTGATCTGCACGATCTACGGTTCACTGCATGATTCACTTCGTTCGCCCTTCCTTCGAAACCACCGTTTCGGTCCCGTGAAACGGGAAATGAATTTCTGTCGGCGTCGCGCGATCCGTTAGACGAATCTGATGCGAATCCAGCAGTCGATCGTGCCCCTTCGTAGTATTAGGTGCGGAAACTTGTTCGTGATCTTCGCTTCGCGAATTTTCAAGAAGCTCCAGTGTGTTTTCTGTGCATTTGCTTCCAGATCTCGTTCCACGAGTTTCAGTTTACTTTCGTACCAGTTTAATTTTCTCAATTTTTAGTTCGTCGCTTAAAAATGTTTGACTATTGCCCAACTTCGGTATTATTGCAGTGCTTTTAAGTTTAATGGCTTGTAACTTTCTGAATCGTTAAGGTATTCATTAATTCGCTGTTAACAGTAACGTATATTATAGTTGTCACGCAGTTGCATTATTTCATCGTATAAAAATTATTGAACGTAACGATATTTAATTGTCATCACATGGAATATCCAACAAAATATTGAATTTTCGTTTAACCTCGATTCAAATATGCAGAAGATGATATTACTCTCGCGAATCGTTTTGCTTAATATTTGTAACGAAATAAAATAATTATCTATATTATCCATCCATTATTCATAATGAATAAGTTAGTATAGAAAAAAACAAGGGAACGAATGTTTTAATAATTCAGAAAGATACGAGCCATTAAACTTAAAAGCTTTTGTAATATTAAAGTGGGCAACTGTACGTGTCGATGAGAGTTGGTAATATTTTTATTTTATTTTTGCCACAAGAAACTTTTTAATATTTATACAGCAAACGTGCTGTACTATATACCTATTTTTTATATTTACATTGTACCATATAATTTTTTAGCGTTTATAACACACTTCTTAACCCCTTGGCTATAGGCCCTTCGAAATTTTGCGTTTGTAACACTGCGCCCCTATAGCCGTCCCGACAATTTTATCAGTAATTATTCTGATACATCTTACCACAATTAAACAAAAGGCGCAAATGTGTAGTACGACGGAAACGTAACAAAAGAAGTGAGACACATCACGAATATAAGAAATGTGACGTAAGATTTTGTATTTATCCATATGTCGATTATATCACACTTTACTAGATTATTAGATATGTTGTGAAGAAAACCGTACCGGCTTTTAGGCGGTAGGTTTACAATGTGTTATTCGACTAGAGGAGGGCTTCTTAAACTTTTGTCATTCACGACCCCATTTATGATTGCGAGTTTTTTGACGACCCCATACAAATATAAAAGAAAAATAAATTAATATTTTTTGATGATTTATTTATTTTGGTAACAACAACAAATTTATTAGGTAACATCAACAAATGCGCGTGTCTAGACGCTGCAAGTCCACTGTATTCCGTCAACTCTAGTGATGTTATAAAATGGTATATATAAATATTTGACATTAAAATCTCTCGCGTCCGCAAAATTTTGCTACGCGACCCCATTTGGGGTCGCGACCCATAGTTTAAGATGCTCTGGACTAGTGGGACGTTAAAAACCTGAACGCAATATAGGGAAACGAGAAAATGAAACACTATGCACAAACCAAATGATGCAAGAGGCAAGAGGAATCAGTCGCCCGCCTCACCTACCCACTTCCATTTCATTTTGATTCTAGACTGTTGATTATTATTGGCTAAGCTACGCGCTGAACAAGAGACGTGATTAGGTGGAGCGAATGACCGATTCCTCTTGCTCCTCGCGTCGATTAGTTTATTGGTTCTTTCGTTTACCATTAGAAGTGGGTTTCGAGTGGTCGTAAAAAAGCGGGGACTACGGACGTGCAGACCATGCAGAGCAAGCGGGACACCTCTGTTGCACCTCGACAGAATTTGTGCTGCCTTCTCGGCAGCGGACAGTACATTGTAACGTGTAACTATGTATGAGCGCTTACAGAATGTTCGGCGTATCGATAGGCTCGGAACGTAACTGGCGAATTTCCTGCAAAGAGACTAGCGATACACCGAAATATTAACGGTCGTTAAATTTTAACGATTGTTAACGAGAGAATTTCATTTCAATAAAAAATCTTCAAAATGCGATTAAAAACAGATAAGAAAAAACACTAATGGAGAACGGGTAAATTGGTTGCAAATACGTTGGATGAGGTTTCTCAAAAGTGCATCGTACACTATTTTATATAAAACATCGATGAAGAACAAAGAGTTGAAAACTATAAATTTATTACCTAAACGTCCTGGAAGATTGCTAAAATTTGAAAAAATTGCCCTGGCGCCTTTGTAACAAGATGCCAAGCCTATTACTTATGAATAATATAAAGACATCAAGCAGTTATTACCTTATATACCTCCGGTGCATCATGCATATTTCGACACAGTGCCACATGCAGAGCATAAGTAAATACTATCAATATCTTGTAATTTTAAAAATGTAGTTAGCGTCTAAAATTAAAAATACTACTTCTATTTTATGTCGTGTCATTATTTGTAAACAAAATTGGATTAATATGAAGTATATTTTAAGTGATATTTGATTTTTCAAAATTGAAATTAAACGATTTTTATAATTGTCTAATTTTGAAAGCAGTGTAAGTCTATTTGCAGCCCGCAAGTATACATCAGTTTCAATACGCCTAAAACAAATATAACCAAATTACATATTGATAAAATTGTAGAAACATTGCCAGACTTCATATAATTTACCTAAATTTTTTAATCAACAGATATGTTAACCTTTAATTTTCTCGAAACGAGAGAAAATGGACCTGCACCACTTTCAAAATAAACGGTCCAAATTATAACGTGTTTCAGCTAGATATCGAAGAAAATGCAATCGTTTGTTCGACGAGAATTTTCGTGCAACATGCGATTCAATTTCGTGTTTTACACACGCTATAAATGGTTTATTATGCTCGCGGACCGCCCCTAGTATAGTTCCGAGCGGACAAACGTGACCGTTTCCCGCGATCAAATATATGAATCGTTGTGTTTATCGGGGCATACGAAAATCCCGAGGATCCTGAATTTTATTCGATTTCACGGAACGGTCGGTTTACTTGCTGCTTCCGGTGAAAATTAGCGAACTGTGTATTCATCTGGATTTGTTGGTTTTGAGACCGCAGGCACGGAATCGTTTGACGTAGCATGAGATTTCATAGAGCACGTAGGAACGGAATTCTTCGAATGGTAGAAAATTGAATGACGCTCGTAGAACGAAATTATTCGTAGAATAAGTAAGGTACAGGGTTTCATAGAATTCGCGGTATGAAAGAGCGCCCTCGGCTGTTCGCGTTCCCTATTGTTTTCTTAATACTCTCGTTCTCGTTACGGGAGAACACGCATTGTGTGGTTGCACGAAAATTTAATAAGCGAAGTGTGTGTTGAGCGTGCATCGCGATACTACCCTACGAGATTCTTATTAAAAAATGTAACGACCACCGCTATACCAACGAAGAAACTAATTGTACCGAAATTTCATTTTACCACTGATTTGTTACATCGATGGAGGCACCTTTCCTTTGTTTTCTTCTCTCTCTCTCTCCATCTCTCCATCTCTCTCTCTCTCTCTCTCTCTTGAAAGGTATAGGTCGACACGAATTTACGCAATCTGGTTATTAGATTTACTCTTCGGCGAGTAGACCTCATATAGGGTCTCTCTCTGTTGGTTATCAGCGTGGAAGATGGTGTATCGTGCAGCAGCTCTCCGGGTTCCATTTTATCCGGAACAGGTATGAATGTAATCTACAAAGTGACCCAGATATTCCTGAATCTAATTCGGACCTGGACGTTCCGGCAGATCCATCGCCCTGGCTAATTCCTGCTGACATAGAGCTAACCGAGCACGTGGTACGCTCAAATTGGCATGTTTACTGCCATCCATCTACTCGTTGCCATCAGCTGCTGCTCTAACAATCATTCTAAAAACTCCGTCTTCACGCTAGTCGAATCATATACCACATGGTTTCCATGGACGTTCTTCCTTCGTCCATGCTCGACACGTCCACAATTTTACTTCTCCACTTTTTCTTGTATTCTCGCACCTCGATTAAATGCACCACGCAACTTGTGCGTCTTTTGTATCTTCTAAAATATGCATCGGAGAACAAACTTTTCAATACAAAAGTTGTATAATATAAAACAGCATAGTATGTAGCTTTAGCATTTATTTTTTATACGTGTAATTGTTTCGGAGATTTGTAGGTCAACTTTTTTTTCTTAAATAGAATATTATACTTTTTGTATGAAAATATGGCAGAATATCGAATTCTAAGTACACAATTATTGATCTTTATTAGCTCTGAACCTAATAAGTAACGAGAAGTTTCGCTGCATTTATTTAAAACTTTCTTTATTTTCTGCTGATCTGTAAGTCTGTAATAAGGTTGAATCTCCAATTTGATATTACGCGTAGAAAATGTTCAAATTTCGTTAAAATTACTCTAAAATAAATAATCACATCGAAACAAAGAATGTCCACTGGCCAAATCGAAAATCGTATGATTTTTCATGCAGACGTTCTCGATTCCGAGCGATATCAGAAAACACTTAGCGTCGACAGGTGCAAAGCTGAAACCGGGGAATCTGAACGCGAATTCTCCGCGAAGCCGGATACACGCGGTAACCGCGGCAAACGAACATCGACAGGAAATTTTCTCGGTAAAACGGCTCTAAGACAGCAGCTGACTCAGACGAGCCCCGACGGCTGTCCTCGTTCCCCGTTAGCCGTCGTTTCCCCATCACCTCGGCGATATCTCATTAGAATAATTGCTTCGGCAGCTCGCGGTTCCACCGTTTCCTGGCCGAGAGGGATCACGTATCGCTTTCCGCCGCAAGCTTCCACCGACCAAGTTCGCCGCTTAGCTCGCGGCGCTCGTTCGCGGAGGAAAAATCGCATAGCGGGAATACCTTGGCGGATGCGGCACGGCAATATTTGCCCGCGTACAGTGTATACACGTCCGGTACACGGGGGGGCTTTGGCCGAATACGTGCCGGCGCCGCAATGCATGCGCATACTGTCGGAAACACACCGGGTATAATCCGAGAACCGGTTATCGGCGAACAAAACGACCCACGCAATCGCGAGCTCGCTCGACCATCCTGAGCTCGGCTTCTTCATCGATTGTCTATCTTCTCCAGCATCTTGATACAAACTTGATTGCACGGGTATCCGCGTTATTTTCATCCTGGTCTCGTTAGCGCAGAGTTTTTTCATTTACGCAGATTTGTTGCGCGATTTTCTGAATACGCGTGGAGTGGAATTTGTTAACAGGTTTTCTGATATACCGTCTACGATATTAACGCTGAACCTATAATGCCGGTTAATTTTATTTATAACTTCGCATTATGATAAAAATGGTTTACACAGAACTCCGCGCTAAATAGAAAATGAAACTAAACCTCCACGATAACCTTAATAATAGCAAGCAAATAAGACAAGTTATCTCGTTCCTGAAAGATTCAAGCCTCTATAAACTCTAATATCCCCAACTAAAAGTCGTCGCTAATAACCGCAAGTGTAGTTGATGCGACGTTAAATACTAGTTAAAAAAAAAAAGAAAAAGAAATGGTGAGCAATAAAAATTCAGTCTCGTCATTTTTTAAATAAACAGTATAAGATAAGCGTTCTACAATATCAGCGACGATTATTTCTTGCGCGTTGTCACGCTGCATACTCGTTAAATGTGTGCACAATGGCAAATAAAGAGTGTATTAATCGAAGAGCAAAGCATCCACAAATCACATCGCCTCCGGTGTACCTCGTGTCTCCCATTCGCATAACTTTTATCGGGCCAATAAACCAATAAAGATAAAATATTGTCCAATCCGTAGCGACTCGTGATACTCGTAAAAGCGAAAGGAAGCTGTTTAATAAATGCGAGACCATCAATTACCATAAATGGCGGCGATATTTCGAGTAATCGGGGATCGGTCGGTCGACGCGCTCTTTCATCCTAAATCCGAGCGATCAATAGTTTTTCGTACGTTTTCCACATACTCGAACGTGCTCGGAATTCTTGCGTGCCCCAAGCAAAAAAAAGCACACGCGCCTGGATTGCGAGATCAATGACGATACCGATGCGCCGCGCGTTTTATGAATAAATTAATCTCGGCCGCGGTGCGTCGCTCGTCGTGTTACGGATTATTGATAAAATACAAATTCCCCCCACTCTCCTTCTCTCCTTCATTTTCCCTCTCCCGATTTCAGAAAATCTGCGATATAAAATCTGCGCCGGGATCGCGTTGCGGCATTACTCGCTCGTAAATACTGTCAATAAATTGCTACAGATCGAGCCACTTTATCGGCCTAATCGAGAAGCTTTAAACGCACTTCATAAGCCGGTAGACGGAGATGCGAACGCGCCTAGTAATCCCCCGCGAAATAATGGGTGTAATCAATGAGCAACTATAAGTAATTAAACCGCGCGAATCTCGAGACTAATTCATTTCGCGGTTCACGCCAGCCCGAGTCCGGGAATCTTTGAAAATTGTTCCTCGGATAACGCACTCAATCGAAATTCGTTACGTCAAAGGATGCATTCGGGTTGCTTTTCCATACTTTGAAGATAGACTCGGGTCTATTCGCGTCTGCATTTTGGGTCAGCGGAAAATAAAAGCTTCTCGTCTATTCAGGGACGAAGTATCGCGCGGACAGAACTTTGGGGGATTTCATTCAACTCGATCGTTTCGTTTCATTAATTCATTGTAGGAAGAAATATTATATATTTCTTCCGCCGTATTTATTTTCTATTGGAAAGGTTATACATTGTTAGATATATGTCGAATTTCAATATATATTTTTAGAACGCGTACAGGCGTGATCAAGTGCTATATGCGGAGGGCTTTTAAAACGGAGTTGCTTTTGTAAAATCGAATCAAAAGATTTCAAAATTTTTGCAAACATTGCAAACATTGCATTGTACGAAACGACAAAGGAAATTAAAACGTCAGGCTCTGCAATTATTTAAAAAACTACATTGTTCGAATTTTCGTTACATGCTCGGATAAAAAAGTTAAAGGACTTGGTTCTCTTTATATTTTTCTGTCACTTCACCTAATAGCTTTTTTTGGCGAAAAATGTTTTATAGTGCAAAAAATTTCATCTCGTTCGACACAATTTTAGAAAGGTTATTCCGTTTTGAATGGTGGCTACGCGTGTATATTTGTTTACAACTGTGTGCGTGTACGTACAGTGATATTTCTAATGGACCCGAATGAAACTAAAAGGAAAAACATTTTATGTATAAGTATTGTTACTCTAAAATATCCGCAGTGCACGTAGTTTTACATTTTTCGGTTGCCACGTTCGCCAGATCCAATCTGAAGTTTTGGTAACACGTTCGCCTCGATATCGACGGTTTAATCGTTTTTTCGAAAAAAAAAAACAAAGAGAAGGCATTCGAAGAATTCCGTAGGTAAGCGAAGATTCTTCCGGGATCTGCTTCGTCGTTATTTTCAGTTAACTCGACCGATTGTCAATTAAAATCGTGCCTGTCTTCGACGCGGCCACGGATTCCCTTCCGTTCGGAGTACATTCTCTCTCCGTCCGGTGGTAAGGAGAGGGAGGAAGCACTCGACGGAATTTACACCATCGCGTTGAATTAACTTCACCCCGCCGCGAAGCCCAAAGAGCGCCGGGTTCCCGCACCGACGTCCCATTTCACTGAGAATTCGTTCACACCCTATTTCCCTTTCACGGTGGAAGAATCCACGACGTCTCGTCCGACGTCTCGTCCGACGTCTGAACCAACAAGAACGACAAACCCCGCGACGAGGTCTCCCTCTATCAAGACCCTTCCGGATCGCTCCTATTTTTAAAGCGAAGATAAGAGCCACCCGGGAGAAGTGTCTCAAACATCTCGAATCTCTCCTGCATGCTTCATCGCAGCTCGAAACTTCTCGACATTCTCTTTTCTTCAAACGTATCAAACCTATTCTCCCTGTGTGCACTTATTCTACAGAAAATACCGCATACATTTCTCGGGTCGAAGATTCGCCCATCTTCTGCTCCCTGATACCCTAAAGCAATTGATTTGTTTCTGCTCGATTGAATGCTGCGTCGTAATGCATTATTGAAAGAAGATATTCGGAATTTGCAAATGCAACAGAAAGCACTTATTTATTACCAAATTTTATTTATTTGTTTCCTGATTGAAATTACTTTTGTCGCTATGAAGATACAGTGAACCACGACAGCGTTTATTCACCTTTTAAAATGCAATAACTTGTTCAAAACTGGACTAACTGAATTTCCCTTTAATGATAAAAGGATTAGTTTCCGAGACAATAATTAAAATACTTGTTTTTAATCCTGCTATTAATCCACGTTTTTTAACTTTATTTCTCGTATATCTCGGTAAGTTATATGCATACCAAAAATTGTATACATATCTATTTACATGCACAAAATCGTTTTGACATATGGCCCGTGGAGCTGTGGGATGAGAAATCCGTGTACTATCTTTATAGAACGTATCGCGCGCAGTTATCGTTTGTTTAACCTGAAACTTTTGAATTGGAAGTTATAGCGACGGCAGTGAAAGTGAATGTAAGAGAAACGAACAATTCGCTTTGCAAGTTTTGTGATGGATCGCCATTGAACACTTCCGCGTTACAATTTCAAACTTAATATTCACTGCTGCCGCACTAAATACTGACTCGTTCTACTTAATGGTCCGAGCACGATGCTATTCTACTTATCTAACACGCCCGAGTTCCTGCTTGGTTAGAGACCGTTCTATTTCACTTGCTCAGCTTGGCACTGCCGCACTTAATTAGCTAGACACTCTACGATTATATTTGTTTCACCGGTCTCGACGTGGTGGCCTGTTTAATTACGGTGCCATTCTACTTACTCAAACTGGGATCTCTGGATTGAACCGCGGAAGAGAATTTGATCAAGTTACTCCGTGGAATGTCGCGCGTTTCCATGAGTAAATTAAAAAATTAATTCCTACGCTACCATTATAATACATAACTTTATATTACAACGTAAATTAATTTTATATTACAAAAAGTACAGATAATGACTGTGGCAAACAGATGTTTGTTTTCCTTGAAGCGCTACAGTAAATGCTCCCCAATTGCCTCCCAGCTTGTTAACAAAAATCAGCAGTTTGGAGAGAGGAGATACGATCATTCAAGTCTCACAGCTTCTTTTTATATCATAATTGCTAGCAATCGGCGTCTATAAAAACGATCCGCAAGGTTCGAATAATCGCTTCTTTTCTCCCCAAATTGTTCATTTTTGTTTACAAAATGAGGGTCAATTGGAGAGAATTTACTGCAATTAGCGATCTTGTAAACAGTTCGTTACGCCACGCGAATTCCAGGATCGACTCGGAAAACATGTCCGGCAAATATTTGCGATCACAGAAACGAACATCGACTATTCTCCGGACGACGAGCACGAACAATTATTTGGAGACAATGTTCCGTCTCTTCGGGCGAAAAAGAAGCTTTGATTTCAAACAATTTACGATCATGCCGGATCGGATTCCGCGGGTTGTTTCCGGTATTGTTTATAGAGCCGATGCGATCCCGCGCGGTCCAATCCATTTCCCGGAGATGAAAGACTCGAGCTCGGATGATTCGGTTCATTTTCCTTTCCCAGATGCCTCTGAATTCTTTTATTCTAGCGTTGACCCTCTCTCTCTCTCTCTCTCTCTCTCTCTGTTTTTCCGCTGGTAAATTTGCCGGGACAGCAAAAAATATAACCGTCGCCGCGAGCATGGCATTGCCGCGGAATTGGACGCAACTCCCGCATTCGGAGGCCCGTAGGTGTCTTCGTTCCTTCTTCAGCGTCGCGATAAGATTGTCCTAGCGTGTCGGGAGACCCACTTTTCGATGCTGCCTCGGTCGGGATAAGGGAATGGGACGCAGGATTATCATCCGTGAAAGGAATACGGGCCGGATTCGCGTGTAATAGAATTCACTGTGGAAAAAGGGAAATGGTAGCGCGCGCCCGAACGCCGGACAGAGTTCGCTGCCCTGCTTCTTTTTCTCAGGCTGTGTTCGATATACTTTTATGGAGATTAACCTCTTGCACTATAATAACGAGTCAGACTCGCGATGAACGTATCGTGCACGATTCGATAAATATGGCTGCCAATCATTTCTATTAAATGGAAACAAAATTTGAATCCCCTGCCATCGAAATCTGGGAATGAAAGTAAACGAGGACAATAGGGACACTAGAATCATCTCATGGCATCAAGGAAATAATTAAGGAGGAAACAGTCGTAATAAATGTAGCTCTGACAGGTGTAATAGTGCAAGGGGTTAATCTTTTGCAGACGGAGCCATTTTAAGTAGAAATCCAAGATATTTGTTTAGAATTGTAGCGTTGTCATTTTACATATTTTGGAGTATTTTATATATTATGGAATTAAATTTTGTGACTCGTGCAACAGTTAACAGCTCTTCACAATTTTATAGATATAAACAAATATGATAATAATTATTATGAAACGTGGCATGATCTTTTTTAGCGGCGCTTTAGAGTCGCCACTCGACCGCAAAGGGTTAACTGGGAAAATGTTGATGCGCTGATCGTCCGCGAATTAACCTTATCTGTCACCTAACTGTCTAATACTTATCGCGTGCCTACTTTTATTCAAGGGCTGAAATATTGTTGACGAGAGAACAGAATTTTATTTCGACTTCAAAGAACGGAGTTACATTCATGTTTAACAGATGATTATTAGAAATCTTCATCACGAAGTAGTCTCGTCAAAGTACGACAAGGGATTAAAATTAATCAGCTAGGGAATCATTGATGTTTCTACCGACGCAGCTTCGGACGTAATATTCGCCGGGAGCATCCAGAGATTTCAGCGGTACTTCGTGAAATCCGTAGCGTTTCCGCGATGTTTCTCATTTTCCCTCGCGTCGGAAATCACGTTTCCGACTTAGCGAAAGCACACGATCGCGCACACAAGAGTCCGTAGAGCGAAATCGCGTGCGAGTGTTTCCCGGGGAATTTTCTTCCGTTAACCAAGATGTCGGCCCCGCCCGTTCTCTCCTCCGGGGCGAAGCATAAATGCTTGTTGCTGATGCTTATTTATTATCGTCAATGTTGCCCGTCGCGATTACTTCCGAGAGAGATTACAAAGCGGCGCTCCGGTAGCGTTCTTTCACCCTCCCGGCGCTTCTATTATTATACTGTGCGACGCTGCCGCCTGCCAAGAAAAGCAGACGGATAATAAATGTTAAATTATCCACGCTCTCTCTACGACGTCTACCGATTCTTCCCGTTGACCGAGTCATCGATTAATCAAACAATTAAAACGGCAAATTCTACCGGAACGATTTTATACAGAATTCTACGCGGATTTGGAAAATTTCGTTTAAGGTTATTTTTGAAAAACTTTCATTAGAGATTTTATCCTTAACTGTGGATATCCGAATTTGTGGGCTCACTAAAATGTTATTGTTTATAAAATGATCGTAGTAATGTTTAAAATATGAATATTAGGTCTACCAGAAAGTTCTGCCATTTTTTGACATGAAAGGAAATAATAAATTTTATATGCATTTAATAATGTTCATTGTACTGTATAGTTTCTGTGTTTACTTATGCCCTCTTGTCAGCGTGACTGCAATAAATAAATTAATAAACGGGAGTAACGATGTTAACTTTTTTTTTCGATAGATTCAATATAAAATTCCAAGTAGATCTTAGTTGATTTAGTCGAAGATAACATTTGTTTCAAAGAATAGACCGAGCACGATATCGCGTGAGTCGCATCCGAGCATTGCATTAAACACGAGCGGAATATGAAAACTAAGGAAACGGTGTCGTCAGATATGCGCGATCTTCAAATGATAATCATGACAATCGGGCTCCGATTGTTTCATGAATAATTGACGCTGCGGGACAATTGAATGTGAAGGCACGTTCGCACGAACGTGGGCCGGACGTAATGCACGACTATTCATATTTCATTCGTATTAATCACGATGTTACTTCTAGTATCATTGTGCTGTCGCCATTGTGCCCGTTCTTCCGTTACGTTTTTATTGTGTACTCGATGCACAAAGGCTGTGTAATTTTAAAGTTTTTTTTCCCCCCCCACCGAAAGTTACGTACAGAAACCTTTAGTCCGCGTTTCGGTTTAAATTATCCGGAGGAACATCATTATCACTCGTTTGCAATAGAACTACGTTCGCAGACAAAAAGCGCGGTCGCTGTGTCTGAATTTTTTACCGTGAATATTGCCCTCGGAACGTAAAACCGCATTCAGTGAAACTACAAGCATGATCATTACAAAAATTTTTACGAGTAATCCTGTGATCAATTAATCGAAAAATTAATTTAGTCGATCATTAGTTAAAGAAGCGAATCTGAAATCTGTGTTGGTACAATTTTGATTTCACCTTAACCCTTTGCACTCCGAGCTATTTTAATTCGATATTTAATGTTAAAATTATTTTGAAACGTGATACAATAATTTTTCATGTCGCCTTAGAGACGCCACTCGAGTGCAAAGGGTTAAGACTTTGTCTTCTGATAACCTGTTAATAGAATTTTGAATGTGCTATATTAAGGAGAATTTCAGTAAAGAATTTGTTAAAAAGTTCTTAATTATAAATTTTAGCTTTTCAAACATTACGAAATCATTATCGCTGGTAGTAAATGTGATGAAATTGATCGAAGCTCGTCTTCATAGCTTATCCACGCGTTTGTCCACAGTTTTATATCAAAAACATAAATTCTACAAAATCTCTACTAAAATGAATATAAATGCATCACGAAACAAATGACCACATAGGTATCATACAACAATTTATGTTTGTGCCCCAGTCATATATAGTCAGTATATAGTTTGTTTTATTACTGACAGGTTTCTTTATTATTATACCATGTTATATTAAGTGGTGTCATCTAACCGTAAATGGTTGCTTTTAATTAAGATTTACATGCACAACATCCCGAGACACCATTACCTAACTTATACTGACTCGCCACCAGGGTCAATCATTGTGTCGTCGGTGGATACTAAACAGTAAATTTTCATTTGAATTTTACACACACGGCAGACGGTCGAAATCACCGCCAAGGAAATAGGTTCGCATTCGAAGCCCGCCGCAGATAACACCGCGAGTGTCTCACTTATCCGGGGCGAGGGGTCGAGAGGGCGGCTGGTAGAAGCTAACAAAGCAACCCGGCTTAATATTTGACGGGGAACACGGCGGGCGTCGTGTGCACGTCGTATCGCGGGCTGTGCGGATATGCAAATCGGGCACGGTGTTGCGTAATAGAACGCCGAGTTTGAGCGATAAGTCTCATAACCAATCAGCCGGATTAGATTAATCCCTCCTTCCGTATCGTTTAAGTAAATCCAACAGCGCCGACGAATTGGATTTCGCAAGCGTGGCCCCCACCGATTGGCTACGGATCAGCCGCGAGAAGTTGATTCTCCCGGCCCTGGAGCGAAATCGTTCGAGCGTCGGCTTTCCCCTCTGTTTGTATAATTCGATCCACCTCCGAATGAATCCTAATCGATTCGATGACTCCCCGGCCCTTCACGACGATCCGGCGGAACGCTTCCCGGGGACTTTTAATTTCCCTCGTCTCTATGTGTCCGTTTCTATGCGAGCCTGGCCATTCGAGTGACAGTGGATCCTATCGGAAAGATTCATTGGCGACTCTTTGAAAGCGCGCCGTTTTGATGTTCTACCGATGTCCGGATAGAAGTCCCTCCTCGGAATCGAATTGTAAATTGCTGCCTTTAATCGCAAGTTATTCTCGCTTTTAACAGAGCCTCGAATATAGCTAATTTTAATAGCGAAATTAAGGTGAATTAAGATAAATTGTACAGTTCTACTACATCGCACGAGGACAGGACACGTTCAGGAATTTATTGTTGTAGGAGTCAAAGATTTTGTAAGAAATAAATATAATTGAAGTAGCAATGTGCGATCGTATTTTGTCTATGCACGTGGTGGGTACGATTATGTGATGTTCTTTTGTTGAGTCCGTTGGAGTGTGCTTTGTCTGTTTCGGATATGTATATCTTTGAAAATTCATGAAAGCGGATGGATAGGATTGAAAACTCATGAGAACTAACGATGAGATTAGGAAAACTTGACAATTTATAATCTCCCGACAACCTTACCCAGTTAAGTGTGTTTGACGACTGAGATGTGGCAGAATTTTGCGTCATGACGATTATATCCATCATGCTTAAAATTTTGTTACAATTTGATATTGAAATTATAATTCTAGCGAAAACTATATTATATTCGTAAATTTTAATATGTTAAAAATGTTTAGAGGTCAAGACGAAATGAAACAAGCAAATAAAAATTATAAATAATTTGAGTTGGACTCATGACTTTCTTCGTCATCGCTTGATTATCGCGACACACACTGGTGGGCACTTAGCAATGAGATCGCCACAGTTAACTGGTTAAGAACGACCGGCGACAAGCGAAGTAAACTGAATTAGTGCTGCAGGCGCTAAACGAAGAAATTTATACGAGACGTGCAAACGGCAAAGTGTTCAGAACAAATTTGATTAGCAAGCAATAACACTCCTTTTTTTCTCACAATGAAGAAAATGTGACCTACGTCACTGCTACTATGATCCACACAAATTTCGACGATGCTGCTGGTAACGATGTTTAATAGTGTTTACTATAGGATACCGTTGATTGAGATGTCGATGAATGAAACTACGAAATGTTTGCTTCGAAGTGCGCGTGGGGAGCGGTATTTGAGAGAAGTCTAATTTGTTAATGAGTTCGTTGGGAGTTTCATTCGCAATCGTCGCTCCGAATTTATCGCCAACTCCTAAGCGAGGACATTACGCGCGGCTAATGTCGCAAGTGTTGATTACGTTCCATTAGTTTCCCTCCAAAATGGAAACGCACGGCAATCTCAAATTTCGCTTCGACATCCCGATAATAACCCGCCCCGACAATCTAAATTGAATCAAATAACGATAAAATATGTAATACTAAAATAGCCGGGAGGTTCCGGTCGGGCGAGGTTGTGATATTTAATCTGTCCGAGTGCAATCCGATTTCCAAATGGAACGCATTAAACCGGAACACGACGACCGCGGTTCCAAAATCACTATATCGAGCCTCTTGGCTAAATATTCAATTGTCTGTGAGTACTACTGGATGGATGATCACGGTGTACAGTTTTAAATATATAAGTCCATGGATCCGCGTGAAGTGTTGGCTAAAAGAATAATTAAATAAATGTAATAATAAGAATTAAAGGAGATATGATAAAATATTAATTTAATATTCTAAATTTTATTTACTCAAAATAAATGGTAATTTTCATTTACAGCCTTATACTTCTGTCTAAGCTATATTAATTCATTTTCACTTTTTTCCTCATGATTTGTTATATTATAATAGAAAGTCGATTTATTCTTTTGCCCAGTACTAGAATTACGGAAAATGCGAACAAGTTCGAAGTAGAATAAATCTCTGCAATATTGCTGAGCCGACCGATTCGGTTGTTTTAACCGGGAATTCTCGTCGAAGGAATCTGAGCGAGTAGCGATCCACCCACCGCTGAAATTAGGACGATGAAGGAATCTTATTTGTCGAGGCTCCTTTAAAAATTGTTTGCCCGAAGTTAGGGAAGTTTCGAGTAGTTTCCATATATAGCACGGGCCGGCATCGAGACGACTCTGTACCCGGCGAAAACGCTTCGAACTTTAAGGAAAATTGCTTTTTCTTCGTCCGAAGGGCCCCGCTCTGCGGAGATTGACTGAAAGTTGTTTACAGTTTATCGCTCGCCCAAGAGGCCGGGACGAGGATGAACGTATCAGATGGGTCGAAGCAGGAAGTGCGACTTCCTTAATATCCTCCGATAATAGACCGACACACTGCCACGGCAAAATGTTTGTTATAAATTTCAGACTCCGCCTGCACAGTTTTATCAATTAATCATCGGGCGTGTCAAGAGAATTTCATACAAATCCCGGCCGAGGCCGAAACTACATTACTAAACTCATGGTTGAAACTTTTAACCAAGTAATATATTTATATTTTTACTGTGATTGTAGACAATGGTTTAATTGTATTGTCAGCGTAAACAAAATATTTTCTTTAATAATTATTCTTCGATTAATTATTATAATATAATAATAGATAATCGAAGACTAATGCACTACAGAGAAATTCTGATAATAAATAATCCCAGAATAATAAATTCTATATGAATTCTAAAAATAAATAGCCCAGAATAATATATTCTATAGAAATTTAATATATTTACTATATATGAACTATTCTACCTCACTTATAGATTTTTTGATCGAACATTTTTAATACGCGACTTATAAAAATGACTATAATAATCAACCTGTGCATCTTTGTACAAAATACACATTGTTTTCATTAGCGTTAAAAAACAGAATATGAATAAGAATGAAGTTTTTCTTTCAATAATTTTGACACGTTATCGATAATGTACTTGTTAATCAAATTCTGCCGTGAAAGCATAAAATTCATGGTGTAATAAAAATGCACTTATGACGTCAAGTAGTCCCGTCGACTATTAAGAAAAAGTGGACATATTTAAAGATCCGAGCGATGTATCCCCAGTTAAATATTCGCCGTCGCCAGTGTCGGGGACATAGTTCGAATTTTCGACGATAATGCCGTCGTCGGAACGTTCAGGACGTCCGGGAATGCGTGCAGATCCTATTCGAAGTTCACGTAAGACCAGTCAATAAGAGTAAAGTCCTGTGACAAAGGGGGCACGATAGGATTGGAGGTTAAAGGTGTCTTTGCGCGAACGGTGCACAAAGGCTTGTTTACCTATTTCTGCGGTGTACGTGTGTTTCTGACGGGGACTTAATACTCATGGCCTTATTGTAACAAAGCAGCATTGTTGTCTGCGCGACAGGTTTCTCCGAGGCATCTTTTATACATGCCCCACGGAGGGAGAGATGCTTCGCATTCGAACTTACCTACCCATTTTTGTACATCTCTCGCGTACCGTGCATGCGTCGCAATGCCGGACGAAACAGGCATTCAAATTTTAGAGACATTTTTCGAAAAAATTCTGTACGGAAAAATGGAATCCCGTGTCCGTCAGCCGCCGTTTCCGTAGACTCCGGGAATTTTGATATTCAATCTACTTCTGCAACCATTTCACGGCTTGTTTCGTACACGGGGAAGAAAATTGCAGTGCTCCCGGCTCGACTATATACAGTCTGTGCAGAAAATGTTCGTACATCTTTTAAAACGAAATAAATCTTTTATAGTTGGTCCAAGCGATCTTAATCTTTACTGAGACAGTAGACGAATCGGTATATAAAACAATGGCTAAAAAATTATTTTCAAGAATTTCAATCGTTTTAAATGATTTTGTAGATTTCATTGAAAATGTTATCGAAGTCTGATGGCGTGAGATTATAAATTTAAATAACATTTTAACAATATTAATAAATCATAAATGATAATTTAATATTAATAAATTAATAAATTAATAAATTTATTAATATATCCAATACCCGACCCAGCTTTTACAAATTATTTTGTACCCAAATCTTCCACGTAAATATTTAAACTAGTTAAAAATGGTAATTTCTGTTATCTCTAAATAAAGAATTTTTTCTTCAATGCCTCGGTGATTTTCTGCGAGAGTGGCACTTTCTGCAGATGATGTCAAAGATTCCTGTCGCGAAGGACGGCCCTGTAGGGGCCGATCGATCGGTCGAGGCCCGCGATATTAGGAGCGGAATTCACTGCAGAACTGTTTGTTTTACTGTGTGTTCCCAGCGTGCAATAACCGTGAAGTGCGAATTCGATGCCGTATCGGCGCTGTAAAATGTTATCTGTTTACAATGCGGTCGTTCTTATCCTGCACGGGCGCTTCGACGAGAGACGTTCCCGCACGGCAATCTGCGCGGTCGCGTAAAAATCCTGGGAAATGTCTGAATCAGGTATTTCTTTGTTTTCCTTTGTAGGGCAGTGGAGCCAGTTACCGCGGGTAGCCAATTCCGTGCCTTTCCGTTTATTTCCAAACAGGACCACCTTTATATTTACCAAATAATACACAGTAAATTCTGTCATATATTCTTTATTTATTAAAATTAAACAGATAGGAGACGGAAGTTATTAAAATGCTACGAAATTATTTCAATTTTTTTATGCTTTAACTTTATACTTTTATACTTTTTTATATATTTTTATACTTTTCATATGTATATATAATTTTTTCAATTATTTTATAAGTTTATGAAATTTTCTGGAGAGCTTATGAAGAAGCTTAAGAAAATAATCAACGAACCGAGATCAATATTCAATGAGGTAAATAATCTTAGATAAGATGTCGCAATGTTAATTGTATTGCCATTAAGACGACGGGATACAGTGATTGTTTATTTGAGTTTTTGTTATCAGTTTCAATTCGAACGTTTAAGTGACTTATTATTATACTACTGGAATCAATAACTGGCTCAAAAAAGTTTTCTTCTTTCTCCTAATATCTAAAGTCAACTTAATACTTGTTTTGATTAAAAATCGATAAAAAAGAACATGGAAATTTATCTCCAAGTTCTTAAGAAATAAAATTACTAAAGTTGTTTTTAATAGCGGAAACTCCGGAAGTCCGCCAACAGGGTACAATAACGAGCTCCCTATTTATCCGTAAATCGAACAGTACCGTATTCGGAAACGCGGGTATCGGGAGGGATGGGTGGAGATAGTTTTTCTCGGTCCGCAAACATTTCGTCAGTGCCATCATTGTTGAAATATGAAACGAACGGTGCTCGCGTACCGCCGGCTGAAAAGTGTAGCGTTTCTATTTGGTTTCGCGCTTTGCGTTTGTTGTTTTCTAGGAGAAGGAACGATAAATATGTGGCGCGTGATAGCTCGTTGGCAGGAGTAACAGATCGATACGCGGTTAGGTAAGGGAAATGGGTCACGCTTTGGTCAGACAAGGGTGTATAATCCCGGTACATGGTCAGACAAGTGGAATAACTTGCTGTATGGCCAGATAAGTGGAATAACCTCCGTACACGGTCAAAATAAGTAGTATGAACCTGGTATATAGCCAGGCGTGTAACGCGACCTCGGTACATGGGCCAGGAAAAGTAGCAGGATTCTGAAATATGTTCACGGCAGTGGAATAACGGTGGCGTATAGTCAGACAGTACCTAGCGCACCGATATTATAAGCGTTTACGTTGCACGGGGAAGTAGTAGCATGGACCGATACGCAATCTGGCGATCGATGCTTCCTTGTACTTTGATCGCACGTTACCGGTAGAACCTGTAGATCGACTTGTCATTATCGAACACGAGGAAAACTTCGCATGATACTACGGTATCGACTATACACCGCGCGTTTTTAAAACACCAGCTTCAACGGAGTTCTGCTTCCGGCTCATAGCACGGAACTGTTCATGTTTTTCACTTTAAATTACTATAATATTAAACCTATGGTATTACGTTATCACTAAACTTCCGATTTTTATGCGAAATGAATATTATCTGTATTAACACTATATCGACCTGTATATTAGTACCGCTACCTTTTGTTTCCACGATATTTAACCCTTTGTACTCGGTCGTCACCTCTCAGGGGACATCGTAATTCTAGTATATGACTAAACATTAAAGTTTATTAGCGATTTGCAACTATTTCTCGATATCTACAAATTCATATAAATCGAATATTATTATAACAATATTATATATACATATATATCGTATACTATATAATAATATAACTGTTTATAAGCGCTGGCAGGTAAAGTTCATGATGGCGCCGAGTGCAAAAGGTTAATCTCTTTCCTTAGAGTACGCCGGCGATGACAGTACACGACTACCTCTTTTCTATCACAGCTTCCGTGTATCTTGTCTCTTGGATACCTTCGGGATCTCCGATCCGGCTCGGATATCGAGCCGCCGACACTTCCGGGTCTTCGCGGAGCGTTAACTGGCATTGTCGCAAAAGTACCGACTGCAGCAATACCTCCGCGATTCGCGGTACGTCTGGAATACATTCCCGGGATAGTTCGTGACTCTGCGCGTTTCGCGGCGCGGAGTCTCGAGGAGCCTCGAGCAGATCCGCGAAGGCGTGAAACGAGTGGCACCGTCCAATTTGCGAGCGGCAAGGCGGCAAGAGTTCCCTGTTTGCGGTCGGTCGTGGCGGACGCCCCCCCCCCCTGGTGTCCGGGTGTTTGCCGGTTTCCGCGACCGGCCAATAGGACGCCGGCCTGGATTCTTGTGTCTCACCGGCGGCTTTGTAGAGCCGGTCGCGCGCTAGAAGTCGGCCACGGTGAGAAACTCATCAAGGGACAGGGGGCGCCGAGTTTTCCGCGAGTTTTGATAGATCCCACGGTCCCGCGCGCGAACTCGTAAGCAACCGGAAACTGGAAATCCCGCGGCAGCCCGGAAATAGTCCGTTCCGCCGGCAGTGAATCGATGCCCTTAACCGCCAACGGGCTTTGACCTGCTCCAATTCCGTGACAGTTACACCGCGTTCCCGAACTTCGGTACGCTTCGGGATCCGCCTGTTAATCCGGCGTGGCACGTCGTTAAATCTTCTGTCGGAGCCGAAGTTTCTCAGCCCTTTGCTAGCCCGCCACGACACGTTCTTTAACCCTTTCCATTCGGGAGGTGACGCCGAGGCATCGCGAAGCGTTCTTGTATTACGTTTCCAAATCAGTTTTATTATCAGAATTGTTTATATTTAAAAAGCCGTTGAAAGGGTAACAGCTGTAGCAGTCGAAATATGCTGAAGCTCCTTTGGATTTAGAGTTAAGAGGGCTTTGAGGGCAAAGTGTTAACCTGTTTGAGTTGCAAAGGATTTCTGTTATGTGTCACGAAACGTGTAATGGTAGCAGGATATTATACAAGTTAGTTTTAATTTTTAAAAATGATTTATGAGAATGGTTACTTGTACCTTACTCTTTATTGAACTTTATTTTCTAAGTTACTATAGAACCTAGTTGTTATATATTGCAATTAATGTAGACAACATCCTGGCTCGCAGTCAGACATACAAATACTGAGATCATAAAATGAAATAAATATAAATTACATATTTTAAAAATAAAGTGAAAGATAAATATTTTTAAAATAAAATAATATAGTTCACAATCAATTATTGAAAGCAGAAGTTAAATAAAAATGTTAAATGAAAATAATTTCAATAAAAAGCAAGTAGAAAATACGAATATTCTTAAATTTTGTCTAATGTAAAAATATTCTTAAATTTTGTCTAATGTAAAAATATTCTTAAATTTTTCTAATATAAAAACATGCTTAAATTCTTCTAATGAAAATCATTCTTAAATACTTCTAATGTCTTCATTTCGTGGTATCCAACTTAGTCAACTTGAACATAAATTTATAATATACGCAGCCTAATGACCACCATCGAAACTGTTCGTGTCCGGAACTGTTCAAGTTTCTGAAATAGGGGAAAGCTAACACATTCTGAATAGTCTAATAATTTTGGACGGATCCGTATCGGGTGACGACAAGCCCCGGGGAACGCGCGGCAGTCCTCCGGTAGCAAATATAAGAGGTATCACCACCCCTAACAGCAACAGACGAGTCCCCGGCGCGTGAAAGTTTCCTGGAACTCTGACGATGGGCTCGCGTTAGCGACGCTGTTGCACTCGGCGAACTTGTTTGTAGAAGTCTCTCGGCCACGGAGCCGTCTACGCTTTCGATTCCCGCTTCACTCCCTCTCTCTCCCTCTCTCCCACCCCTCCTCTCCCTTTCTACCGATATCTGTATTAAAGCATGGAGCCGTTACACCCGTAGGATAACTTTGGAACAATCTTAAAAGTGGCGGTTCGACCGGCGTCGCGGTCCCGCCGCGACCGAAAATCAGCTGGGAAGTTGCCGCGACAGAATCCAAATGAACTTCCGCGACGGAACAAACTCTCTTACCGTAGCCGGGCTTAAGTCTTCCACGGTCCATTGAAAACGGGAAAAGCGGCTGGAACGATTGCCTATTTTCGTTTTAACGATCCAGCGTACTTTCTCCGGGGATCACCGATTCAGGGCTATATTCTGATCGAGGAGCTTCATATTTTAATGCTGGTTTCTATTTTAATTCTTCTTTCTCTGGAAGAATTGCTTTTAAATCGCAATGGATTTTTTAAAACTGGAATAAACGAATTGAATTCTTTTTTAAATATTGAAAGAATCACAGTTCACTGTAGAATAATTAAAATACTCTTTTTTAAATTTTCACTATTACTTCCAATTAAAGAAAGACAGATGAAAAGCTGCCGTTTTTTGAACTTTTTTATTTGAAGCTGGAACAAAAATTTTAAAAATGCGTTCTGCAGATACGTATATTGAATGATTCATGCGCGTAGTGAAAATTTCGTCGAAATCGATTGGCAGTTAAAAACAATTAAAAATCGTGATGGTACATGCTACCGAGATCTATAGATGGATTTTTAAATTTTTGTTCTAAGTTCTGATAGGTTCTGATACATCAAAAATGTGCTTTTAAAATTTTTCTGTCATATCAGGTAATATCAAAATTAAATATGGACTGTTTTAGTCATTGAACGGTCTTTCTAAAATTTAAAAAGTATCCGAGTCATTTAGTTAAAGTAAAAAATTTAAGAAGTAAAAATTTCTCGACATGATTTTATATCTTCTCTCAAATATAGTTTTATTATATAGATATAAAATTATATCGAACTAATAGCTGCAATATTCGAATGAGTTTTGATGTCTCAAAATTGAACATAGGACACGTAAATTATTAATTTTGACTGCAGAATTTGTATAGACTTTTTATGCGAAATAAAAATTGTTTACATCGATTGCAAGAAATATCAAGTAAATAGCAAGTTCATTCTATCGCCAATAACATTAATAAGTTGAAAATAATACGTCGATACTTTCGCAATTTTCCCAATGTGTTTATTTTACGAAATGGCAGCAATTTAATTTGACCATAACTGCATAAAATCCGCAATAATATAATAAATTGGTTTTATTCGATTAAATCTCTTTAAACGCACTTGTACCGCGCCCCAATTTCAAAGCAAACAAAATGTTGCTGACAATACCCGCTTTTTAATAATAAAATAGCCATCCATTTTCGATCGCGAGCTAAAATCGTGCCGCGAAGTTAGTTTCTGTTCGAATATTTTGCAGCGGCATAGAACGGGGGCAGTAAATAATATACATTTCAGTAGCTTACGCGCAAATCCGGGGTAACATTTTTCCTTTGTCGAAAATTTTTCCATTTCAAACCGTTCTGTACCTGTCGGATTGTCCGAGGGTCTTTGCTGTACCAAACCGTGAAAGGATTTCCGGAAACCTTTGTCCGGAAGCTACCTTCGTTTCGCTGTTGCGAACTTTCTTTCGGGTTCTTCTTCGAGGGACGCAGCCTGTGAGGGACACTCGTTACACGGCATTAGCAGGCATTAAAAACGAGAAACACAGCACGCGGCCGAACTAACGCAAAGGCTCGGCCCCGTCCGACAATAGTCCGCAATTACGCTGACTGGATTTCTATCCTGACCAACGGTAACTCGTTAACGAAGAAGATTTCACACGCGCCACCGTAACGACTTCAATTTCTTATTTCGCTAATTGCGACTTCAAGAAGAACTCTCCCTCTCTCTCTCGCTCTCTTTACCGTCCCCTTCCCCATCTTAACTGTTCCAGACATTTTATCTCATCCATCGATTAAAAACAATTTATCAATCAACTGACACGTTTTCGACATTCGCGAACACTTTTGACGGATAAGTGATAAGGATCAGAGAATTCCATTTTATTCGAAATGATCGATTAACCCCTTGCACTATCGCTCCTTTCATGCTGTGACGATTAGCACTTAATCGTACTTAATCATTTTCCTAATAGGATCAGACAATCTTTTTTTTCAATATTGTCTTTATTTATCTTCGTTTCTATGCTTTGATAACACAAGAATTTATTTTCACTTCGACGTAGAAGAAATGAATAATATTCATATTTAGTAGAGCTTGCATAAAATCTTCACCGCCAGTCTGACTCGTTATTATAGTGCAAGGGATTAAGTGTCTAATATAACAATAATTTATCTAGATAACGATTCATCCGAATGAGATTTTGTTCGAACAAAGATTCATCTGAATAAGAAATTCTTTGTTCTTCGAATTTATTTGTACAGATTTGAATATAATGTATGAATGTTAGGTATTGATGTGGATATAAGTTAAAGAATTTGGAAGTAGAAATCTCCATTATAAATCAGACTTGTTGAAGTACGTAGCCGCGAAAGTGGAGATTTCAACTTCAGAAATGAGAGCATAGATTAAAGGACATTCTAAACTTCTTTTACACAAAACCGTACACGTTTGAGGATGCATAAATTTTTAATGATAATTTAGCGTTTCTTCCGCATTAGTGCGTAATAATGACTAGATACCGTATTATCCGAACATTTCGGAGACACTAACAATGGGAGTTAGGAGTAACAGCCCATAAAACGTGCTTCAGTTACACAACGTAAGGCATGAATTATGAACGCCCGCGAGAGCCGAGCAGGAAACCAATTATGAGTAAAATGAAGAGCAATAGCGAACACGAGTAACAATAAATAATAAACTTCGTACTAAATACTGGCAAACTCGGCCACATTGTTGACCACTTACGTGGGGGGGAGGGGCGAAGCGACAATTATTTGTCATTGCTTTATCGCGTCGTTCCGCGGCAGTTCTCCTCGAGAGTCCAAGCGTTTCTCCGAGCGCTACGGCGGAACAGGTGTTTAATTGTACACCGTTCTCGTCTCGCGAAACGACGTCCCTCCATTCTCTTTCGCTCGCTCTCGTCCCGGTAACCTCAGACACCATTCTCCCACCGCGTTTTTATCGTTTGAATGCCCGGTCCGGGACAAAGCGGCGAACACGCGGCTGAATAAGCATCTTCTTTCCGCGTTACGAGGCTTTTGTTCCCTTCTTTGCTCGCAGCCGTGCGACGACGACAACGACAACGCCGACGATGCCGACGACGACGAGGACGAGGACGACGGGACCGGCAAAAAGCGCGTGTAATTGCGAGGGGCACACGCAAGAACCGCTCCCGCGATCGAAATTCCGGCTGTCCCGGCGATAAGTCGGCCGGAAACGTTTCAGTTATTGCATTCCGGCCAGCGAAATAAATCGTCGACGAGGCGAAACCACCCTCCGGGTAATTAACTGTGTCCGTCCTATGCGACCCACATCCCTCGCGATTGTTTACCGACTAACACCTGCCGAGCAAAAACTCGATTACGCCCGCGGCCGTGCTCGTTTTTGCCTTCACGCTCGCCGTACGGAAAACCCGATATACAATGTATATTAATGATCGCGGTGAAATGTTTATTTCCGATTCGGTATAATCTTCGTTGAATTAACGTTAAAATCGACAACAACGCGCCGAACACGGAGATCGGATACCGTCCATGATTCCGTTCGCAATGCATGGTCTCCTGGCACGTTTATTTGGAACGCGATATCGGCCGAGCTTTCCCGCCGATTCATGGTATATCTGGTCTTTTAACATGAATAGTTACCAATCTCAGTTGTTTTATGAGAACAACGGGAATGTTTTTCGCTGTTTTTATTGTAGCGGATTAAAAAGAATTGAAATATTCTTCGCAATGGAACATTCATCATTTCAGACACTTGACAGTGAAATGCCCGAGACCGGTCACGTTAAATAGCGGTGATTTGTGTTTGGAATTTTTCTCTCTTAACCTCTTAGGTACGACGCGCCATTATGGTGGTTTTCGTGAATGTTTCGTGTTTTACTCAATTCTATTATTGATTATTAAAGTAAACGAATAAAGTGAAAGTGAATAAGTACAATACGCTAAGAAAAGGATACATATGTAGCTAATATTGTAATATTATATATAGCTGTACCAAAAAATATATATATTAATAAAAATGGTAATTTAGTAATGAAAAATTTTATTCGCGCAAAATCCAGCCGTGCATACAAGATTAATTGCCAGTTTGTGTATCATTGCAAATTTTCATTATAATACATACATGATTTTACAAAAACTTAAATCACAAAAAAGTATTCCTTGTTAGCTTAAAGATTACTTTTTTTTAAAATAAGATCTACACATGTCATAAATGCATAGTGTTCTTACATTCGATCTAATCTCACATTTCCTATAAAATCCTTCTGTTTCCGTTGACCAGATATTTATTGTAATTACGTATCCTCTCCAACTCATAATTACCGATATTTTGTCAACGCTAAGAGAATTAAATTTTTCGATGGCACGCGAACGAGTTGCGAAGTTTCACTATAAAGCAGCTAATTTGATGTCGCAAATCCGCGGGCCACATCTAGCGGAAGATATTCCGCGGGATCGTGCCGCGCGCACGCGAAAATTGAAGAAAACACGCGGTATTACTTTAGCAAGTTTCTCTACACGTTCTAAAGTCCTGCGAGGCACTTGCGAATGACGCTGTGTAATTAAATTTATAATACACGGGACGCCCTTCGCGCAACACGCATTCGTACAACATGAATTCGCCGCGGGTACGATGAAAGAATTAGGGAAACCGCTGGCACAACGGCGCTCTTTCACCGCAAATGGTAGAAACTTCAAGCATCCGCGGAAAAATGAGAAAGTGAGCAAGGGAATAGCTCCGGCTCTTCGAAGAAAAGCCGAGAGGAGGAGCAAAGATGCTCGGAGGAGATCAGAGGGGCTCGGCGAAGCTCAGAAGTTGGGCATTTTATGTCGGAGGAGACGGAACAGAGCGAATGATTTGTACATTAATAGAAATCCTTTGTCGTGCGTCGAGGTGCGGGTCTCACTGACAATTATGAAGACACGACGGAGATTTCGACAAGATAATTTCCGTCGTCTCTATTTAATTCGCCTTTGCAATTTGCTGATACAATTGATGGAATTTACAGATTTGTTGTAACATCGTGGCGTAATTAAACATTGTCCGACCCCGTTTCTGTAGCTTAATCTGTACTTCGATAATAAATGGATACAACGATAAAAAGTTAATAAAATGGGACGATAAATACTCAACTCTGCAAATTCCTTCTTTTAGAATGAAAATCTAAAGCGAACTATGATGTTTAACGAAGATTATTCGCATGTTCAGGGCTAATAAATTCATCTGTGGAACAGATTATTTCTATAGCATTTCTGAACATTGTGTTAAATTGATGCAAGCAATTTTATATGGTTTAAATTATTTTTATATTGCTCTTTTCGAAATTATATTTAAAGAAACCGGTAAATTAATTGGTACATAATTTTTCAAAATAATTGGAACATTTCAAACAAGATGGAACCAAGAGGACCAACAGGGAACAAATAATAATAATTTGTTTAGTATTCGAAGAAATTGTATCAAATTCACACAATAGATTAAGTCTATATGGACTGCATTTATTTGTTATTGACAACTTGCAAGACAATTGCTTTGATATTTCAGGTTGATAGTGCTCTCAATCATTATGAATATTATTATTGGTTATTTTAGAGATTTTATAACTTATAAAAATAAAATCAATTTAAAAAATGACAACATATTTAGTATCTGTATACTCATGCTCTCTTTGAAACTATATTTAAAGAAGCTAATAACTCCACTTTACAACTTGTTTAATGAAATAAATTATGGAACTAATGTAAAAAATTATAACTTGTTATGATTTTAGTACAAGAATTTAATTTTAGTACTTGTCGTACTAAATTAAAATAAATTACCTTGACGTTTTCTACAAGTCCCGCAGAAAATATAAATAATTATACTGAACTAAAGAACTCAAGATTTCAAAGACGACAAAACGGAAGGGCGCGGCGGATCGACGCCGAAACAAACAGAGTATCAGCGGCCGTGGGATCCTTTATAAATTCGCTTAAACGACGCGCTGAATCGACAAAAATCACTCGATTTCGTCGTCCGTTTGCCTCGGAAATGGTTTACGACCGTGGAAATTCGGGGCATAAGCGGAGCCGAAAGTTCGAAACGGCGCCGTATCAAGCATCAGATCTCACCGTGGGCGTCGTCTCCGACGTGACACTTTTATTGGAGGTTCTTTTACGAGACAGCGCGAGCTACGATCCGAAATTTCACCGAACCGATCCGATCGGTTCGCCGTCGTTCGGGATTGATTTCTTTTCGGCCAGAGACAGACGGTTCCTCTCGTCTCGACGCCGCTGCTCTCGGCTCCGCGCTCCTCTCCCGGCTCCGTGCTCCTCTCGGCGCAGTTCCGCGCCGGAAGCGTACGTGCACGCAGCCAGTAATCGAAATCCCGGGTTTCCCGCGGCAATCTCGGCGTGTTCTCGCTTTCCAGGGATGCGGCGGGCCAATGGTAGAATGGGATCGAAAGGGTCAGCCTTCGTTCATCGTCGTCGTCGATCCCGAAATCCCGGAGTCGATCGACGGAATGCCGTGCGGGGGCGGATCGCGGCTCGGGCCGGGATCGCGATTGCGAGATACGGGACCCGTGTTCGTCCGGTGCTCGTGCCAGGGTAAAATAGAAAATACTATTAAAAGTTCGTGGAAAACGGCAAGCGAGCGAGCGAGCGCGCGCGCGCCAGCGCGATCGGACGCCAGGGAAAATCCAGATCAATTACCTTTCCAGAGAACAATTCGGTTTTAAGGGGAGGCTGTCGGGAAGTTCGGCGAGAACGGAGCAGAGATACCGGTTCGAATCGAGGTGGGCCGCGGGAGAGAACTTTCCGTCGGAGCAAATGGAACCTGTACGCTCGCTGGCTGCGAGCTGATATTTTATCTGCCGGATTATAATACGTATAATGCGCCGGCCGATCGATCCGCCATGGGGAATTGCTGATCGAACGGAAAGCGGCGACGGGAAGATGCACTGGGTGGCCTCGGAATCGTTGCTCAATAAATCCGGGAACTTTTATCGATGTTTAAAATAATTGTTATTTACGAGCTGAAACTTGTAAGAATGACATACTTGATAGAGTTTTGTAACCATGAGATGAGTTTTCTTGCTAGTGTCTATCACCGGATTATTTAGATTAAGACGAAACGTGGTCGAGGAGAGCTGGTATTTTTTGTTTATGTTATTTGTTGCAATGCGTTCGATCGCATTTATCGGGACACCATATGGTTTCACGTTTATCTTCCTTTATGTTTCTTTTCGATTTAATATGTTAAGTATTTATGCCAATGTTAGACAATACATAAATATAGAGAAGGACAGAGGTAATAGACGATTGTAGTGTATTTAATATAAATAATTTGTTATAAGGAAAAAAAGAGAAAAAGGTTTGAAAATTATAAAATTTGAAGCCTTAAAGTGGCCAGAAAAAGAAGGATAAAGATGCGTAAAATTAAATTTGCATTAGTGTCAAATATTATAATATAATAAATAATATATATAAATAATATATAATAGTGTCAAACATTTGGATTCTATGGGACACTGTACATTCCGTTATGTATATAATAATTATTTGGAATTCGCTTTCTGGAATTTGTAAGATCAGAATGGCAGAGATGGCCGTATCGGTGAAATAAAATTAATTAGACATTTATGTAATTTGTGATACTATTCTTATGTTGTAAATTAGAGAATGAAGCAATAATAAAAAAGGGAGGACAGTGTACATGCCGAGGGATGTACAGGCTATGCCTGGAAGAATGGAGAAATAAACAAAAAGATAAATAAGAACGAGACATGATCGCTCTGATCATGAAGAAAGACAGAAGTATTGTAAGATTATAAATAGTTTATTCGTTACACATTTATTTATTATTTATTTTGTTTATTATATATGTATTTTGTTTATTATATATTTATTTGTCCAAATTAACAGTGTTACAAGATGTTTACACGATACCATTTAAATGATGCCAAATATATTTTATCTCAAGCTGTAATATAGATAATCAAAATTTAATCTATTACAGTATTGATTTACATTGCAAATGAATTTATTTATGCAGTTGTTATGGGCACTGGTTGAACATTATCGCTTAATATGCGACTCCAGTTGCAGTATATATTATTAAGTTAAAATATATAGATATCTTTATATCAAAGTACGATTATATGTTGGTATTTTTCTATAAATATATGTAGTATTAATATCGATATGTTTATGTGAAAATATAATATATTATTAAATATATAATATTATATCGGTATTTATATATTTGAAGTTCACCAAACCTTTAAACGCATTATTTAAAATCTGTTATCTTAATAAATATCTGCCATTTCACCGAAAGCCAAAATAACGATATTTATTTTGGCTTCAGTGTTGTAGTGATTTCAGCGGCGAATATATCTAGTTCTTGCAATAATTTCGGTATTCATTTATTTCGGTATTGTATCGGTTTTCGGCATTGTATCGGTTTTCGGCGCAACCTTGTTAGTGCAATGCCGGTATCAAAATCATACCGATTTTAAATCCCTGGAAGAATCAGTTGATCGCTGGTGCAGCGGAGATAACTGGATACGACCGCAATATAGTTTTTCCTCTAATTGTTATATTTATTGAGTGGCTCGTTCGCCGATTCCGGATGTACTAGATGTTCGAATTAGTTGATTTCTGTGGGAAATATTCATAAACGTTTCGCCGCGTTTAAATCATTTGTCCGACCGTGGGCTGGTTTATTCTACTGCGTACGCGCGGCGGCGCAAGTATTCTAGCTGCAAAAGTTAAACGGAGCAATTATTTTGTTTGTTGAGCTAACAGCTGGAAGTTTAAAGTACTCCGCAACTCCTCTGATCAGCGGCTGCCCGATTTCACTTGCTGTTTGCAAGAAAATGTAAACTCGTCAGCTGCTTGTTTGGCCGATAATAATTTTATTATTTTTCGATCTTGCGGTACACAGGTATGTTAATTCAACGGTTAATTACTTACGCTATAACATAGAGCCAGAATCGTTACGAGAAATAGGAATACGAATTCTTTTTCATAGAAATAAAATGCTACCATTCGACGTCAATAATTGAAGCAAAGGTTCGCGTACAATAAGTATTAACTATCTATCTCGCGTAAGAATTTATTAGTGATAAACAAGTGTTGATCTACATAGCTAAATTGCAATGTAAAGGATTAAAAAAAAGTAGCAAGTCACTTAACTGCACACCTGATCATTTACCACCGCTTTCCGCTAAATTCAACGAAGCTCCGGTGCATGATAGTTGAAAAATGACATCTCAGAATCGAAATTAATCGTGCACGCAGCGAAATGAATTTTCAAGGTGTTAAGCTGCGCGTCGCGGTTAATAGCTATTACATTCTACGGTCCAGATCCTTTATTACCGCCTCGTGTCAAAATAAATCGTTATCTACTTGCGGTCAGCGTTAAAGGTCTCAATTACTCACTGTCCCGTGGTATTACCGGACGAGTTACAAAGCAATGGCAGTCATTATTGTAATTTAACTTGGTGTAATTAAATTCTGGCCGGCGCGAACGTTCAGGCGTTAACGAGATACGCGAAGCATCTCTGTCCAATGAAACCTGCAGCACGAATTAATGAAATACCTATCGGTCCAACAAAATTTTCGTAAATAATCTCCAGGATTCTGGGCATTGTTCCACGGGAGAGGGAAAAACCATCGGAACATACGGGCGGCGACGCGGTGCTGCGTCGCTGAACCTGGGAATTTCAACGTAAACCCGAGGAAGCACATTTATTCTACTAATTATCGCAGCGTGCAAGCAGATTACTCTGCTTTGTATCTTTCGCCCCGTTTTAATATTATTATTACTCTTCCCCGCGCTTTGATCCTCTGATATAGCTAATCGCGACACTCCGCGCGCGCTCCCCGATTCGCTTGATAAGCCGGAAATTAATTTACAGCAATTTGTATAATAACAACTAATAATTGAGCGCGTCGACATACTTCTGTACGCGTTCTCCATTACGCCGCCGCATTAGTTCTCATTAAATTTCCGATGGAAGGGAATATAAACGACACGCCGGGATCATTTTGCAAGCACCGTTTGATTTTTACGACGATTCGTGTAATAGAATTTGTGGTTAACCCTTTCGCTGCGAAGCGCATTACTGAGCAGTTGACACTGATGAATGCTACGAAATAAAAGTTTCTTGTTCTCTAAATTTTACAATGATATTTATTATATTTAGTAATATCATTTTGCTTTCTAAAAAGTTTGTAATCATAATTTATTTTGTTTTAAATATTATAGTCAACTGTTTGTTGATTAACAAAAGTAGAATTAGAAGAATGAAGGTATATATGTATATGATATGAATTTACATATATATACGCTCTTCGTACATAAGTGGTCATTCTTCAAGGGCGAATATATACGGCCGTCGGAGCGAAAGGGTTAAGCAATTCTCTTTGACTTTAATTTCCTTTGTTTTTATTTCGCATTCACTTCATTTTCAATTCATTCCGCCTGTAATATTCTTCTCGTTTCCGTAAAATTCTCCATGAAACTCTCAGTTCAGAAGAGCGCGCACGTTCTCGAGATTATTTCGCAGATAGTTCCCGATCGATGAGACGATCGAGACTTGTTACGATATCAAGGCACAGTCTCAGCTGACAGGGAAAACGTATCTGTGTCGTTTGAGGCTCCTATCGTCTTCAACGCTATAACGCGCCCCGTCTTTATCTTCGTTCTAAAACAATTGAGCCGAGACTTTACTGCGTTCGGGCAGACTATCGGGATTAAACGAGATTAGCATCTCCGACCGTGTTTGTTTTTCGCAAAACGATAACTACGGCGTCCATTATCTTCTACTCCGAACGCTGGCCCCTCACGAATACAAACGGAGCGTCGATGAAAATGTACATTGTTACGAAAGCCTATGCAGTCGATCGTAAGAACTTAATACATCAAAGACAGGGAATTTTTATTAAAACTTTCTTATACGATGGGCGACTATAACTCCTTGCCGGACTATTTTTTTCATAGTTATAAGGATAAGCACTTTGTCTATTATCATAATTTCTTAGAAAGAAAAGGAAAAATATTTATTTTGTTTGGCTGCGATTACTTAAATGGTTAAATACTAATGACAAGAGGACAGAATTTTAATCCGGCGTAAAAGGACAGAAATACATTCATACTTAACACGATATTAATAGAAATCTCTATGACGAGCCAGACTCGTCAAAATATGTTAAGGGGTTAATCATGTAGAATTTTTCCAACATAAGTGTATAAAAAGTGTGATAAGTATCGTAGGGTTTTTTCCGAGTATGAAAGGTAGTATGGTCGTGGATATAGTTGTTGCGTTATCGTTGTTAAATGTACTCGTCGTTATTGTTTAAGTCTATCACTAACAAACTGTTACTGTTGTTATTATTGTTATCTAACATTTGTTATATTACCACGGAGTTTTCGTGATATTTTTGTAATTAATATATTGTATATTATTGAAATTGTCTGAAAAATGGTAAGAAATATATGTTTCAAGAAACAATCGTAATTATTGTGAGAGTGATCGTTGATTTTAGGTTCACGGAATGCGTAATAAACGAAACATGTCAACCATTGAATATTACTAATACATTATTACATTACTAACATTTGGGATAGGATCGGGTCAAGTATTTTTCTCGGATTCAGATCGGGTTACGAAAGTTTGTGATACTCTACCATCCGAAATCGAGGACGACTTAGATAGTGCTTCGGTCGAGTCGACAAGTTACCGACATTTCGTGCACTTCCTCGCACGACTTCGAAGTCACGTACCCAAAATTTTAATGTTAATTTCAAATGCAATGGAAATTCATACAGCTTTCTGCTTCAGCATTTTCTCTCCTTATGCTGCTACTTCCATCTTGCTGTTACCTTCATAGTTCTTTATCCTGTTGCGGCTACTTTTCATCCAACTTCGTTTAATGTTTCCAACTTCCAATGCCATTTCTGGTTCAGTTTTAGAACTGACTTAAAGCAGATATAGAACAGCTTTAGGACAGTTTTAGGTCACTTTTAATGTAGATACAGAGCAGCCGTAGGGCAGTTGCAGTTCAAATGATTTAAAGAAAGAAGTCATATGTAGTCAAACAAGGTGAAACGAAGCGAAATGAAGTCAGATAAAGTCGTAATGAAATGAAATGATGCCAAACAATACCAAATGAAGTTTAATGAATTTAAATGAAGAAAAATGTAATCAACTGAAGCCAAATGAAGTCAAATTAAGTGATATGAAATTAAATGAAGTCAAACGAATTCTAAATGAAATTAAATGAAGTCAAACGAATTCTAAATGAAATTAAATGAAGTCAAAATAAAAATCAAATAAAGTCAAATGAAGAAAAAAAGTTGAAGAGTTACCCTGAAACTATCCTGAAGCTACCCTAAAATTGCTCTAAATCCATTCCAAAACTGCTCTAAAACTTCCCTAAAACTGTTCTTAAATTGCCCTAGAGCTGCCCTAATTATCTGTCCTAAGAGTATCCTAAAACAGTCATGTATCCTAAAACTGCACTAAATATATTCCGATACTACCCTAAAGCTACCCTAAATGTTTCTTAAAACTGTTCTAAATCTATACTAAAGATGTCGCAGAACTACCTTAGAATTAACGCTAAACCTACCGAGCTCGAACCGTGGCTACGCGTTTTGCTTCAGAAGAATGGCAAGACTGGATTTATTTAGACTTTCTGCCATTTGTATTATAATTTATGCTTCAATCGTGATATCCATTTAATAATTTCGTATGTAAAAAACTTTATAACCTAAAAAATTTTATAAGAAAAAGTTTGGAATCGGTCATTTTGACCGACTCGGTAGATTCAGTGTTAAGAGTGACTCCAAAGTAAAACAAGATTTCTGAAATTGGATGCAGTCGAAATAAGAGCAAGCCGACTTTTAACATACAGCTCGCTCTTATTATCAGAATAATCTCTAGATACGATTTCAGCGCGAGGACACGGAAAAATGGCAACCCAATTTCCGTGCCGCCGAGATCGTGGAATCGGCTCGAGACTGTATTAATATAATTTCGCATAAATCCGCGCCGGGTTCGCGTGACCCGGGACCATCGACGAACGCACACTCAGCAAGAGAATTCTCAAGCGGCTCTTCCATCGCGGAACAGAGAGCCAATCGGAGCGTGCAAAGCGTAGTCCAAGGCTCGGAGTCGCGTTCCGTTCGAGGAGCAACTGAGAGAAAGGGGAAAGACCGTGGAGTCGAAGATCGTAACGGACACTTTGGCAAATTTCCTTAGCTCTCGGAGCGAGCGTTCGGTCCGGCAGTTTCTTTGAGGTTCACGATTCGACGTTTCGACCGCCGTTACCACCGTAATGGCACAATTTATTCCGAGTTCCGGCGCGGAGGAGGAGAAGAAGAAGGAGGAGGAGGAGGACGAAGACGACGACGACGACGACGACGATGGTCGAGTTCAAGAAGAAGAAAAGGGCCGGCGAGAAAGGAGGAAGGATGGAAAATAAAAGAAAAACAGCGAAGCGCTATCTGGGATTCGGCGAAGGGCTCCCCAACCAGGAAAAGTTGCGGGTTCTCGCGACGATCGCGGCCCTTTGGCCCCGAAGTAGAATTCAATATCGCCCCGGCCGGCCGGCCGGCTTGAAAGACCAAACCAGCCATCGCGGCTAACGATAGCTGTCCCCGCGCCTGGGAAAAACCGCGAAAGTGGAACGGCGGGGCCTGGGAGGAGCGGAGGAGGGGGGACGCGGGGCGAGGAAGAAGTTTGGCCCCTTGTGTAAGGCGGCGTTCGTCTTGAATTCAATAAAAGCTTGAAACGTATTTAGCCCGAGTCGAGCTAAATACATCGCCGCCTCGCCGAGTTCCGCTTCGCTTTTCACTCGGCGAATAAATTTCGGGGTCGACGGCTCTACGAGTCCCAGCGGGCTGAATTCGTCGCCGCGGCGACGGCGACGGCGATGAAATTCGTGCGAAGAGAAAGAACGGGTCAGGACGCCGTCCGTCGGGTACGTGCCCGCGCAATGAATAACGAGAAATTGCGGAATCGTTGATAGAGTGGGGGATCAATATGTGCAGACAATCTTAGCATTTCTAACATTTTATTTTGCTATTTTTTGCAGTGACAAAAAGGATAGAAAATTTATGTTTCGTAACTTTTTTTATTTGCGCTTATAAGAGAAATTTAAGAATTGTGATTTGCAGATTTTACATGTGCGTTTATGTATGTGCTGCAAAATGGAATGCTAATGGTGATGTAATATTATGTTCGCACAACACGAGGAGTAAGTATCAATTGTTATACTTCTCCTATAGTGTGTCCGTATTGAATTATAGTTCTGTCATAGAGGTAAAGGATTACATCGTAGTTTAGTGCAGATATATTTTATTCCTGTTTCTTATATCCACTTTTAATAAATGATGCATATGTGGATAATGGTGGTCACCTTGGAGACTGTTAAATAGAGAAGAACAGAAGAAAAATACAAAAGAAGCAAGAAAAAGACAAAGGAGATTAAATTAAATAATAAGAAAGCATAAAAATAGATGAAGCGATCAGAAGATCCATTTATAATATTGACGAAGATGATATATGCGTACTATCTGCAAAAACAACTTGGTCGAGATAATGAAATAATTTTAGATATATTTCTTTGCTTAAAGTTTATAGAAAATTAATTTGAATAAATATACTATTTCATATTTTTAGTATATTTCAATCCTTGTATATCTAAATTTTATCTTTATCAAGTCCTGCCTACTTTTAATTCTTATTTTGACAGTAATTTATTAAGTAACCATCATTACCCCATTTTCCCTATGTACAATGAAATAGTAACAATGTCACAGTACATCTAAATCCTATCTTACTCTCCTTACACATTTCTGCAACAAACAAATAAAATCCCCGGTCCACTAATGGCCAACTTGAAAATTCTAAAGGTGTTCAGTTCGACGGTTAACCGAATCTATCATCGAGTCCGGTCTCGTTGAACTCAACAGGCGTGTATCTTCTTTCGCGTCGAAATTTAGGGGACAGCGATAAATCGTGATCTCGAGGAAAACAGGTCCGAGGTTTTCGCCCGGGCGGTCGAGCCGATGGTTGATTGAACAGCGTCGTCGAGCACAGTAATCAAGCACACCCCTCGACCGTACACGTTCGGTCGTCCCCTCTTCCGATCAATTGTACGGGTTTACCCAGAGCATCCAATAAACCGACGGGGGCACGGGCACGGGCCTGCGAGTAGAAGGGATTCGTGGCCGGGGTGATCTTCGGCCGGGGATTTACACAGTCGCGAGAGCGTACGGTGACGTGTCCTGTTGTTTCTCTGCGCCCATCGAACTGCCAGGGAAGAAGACGAAGAAGGATACGCGCTGTTGCGTCAATATTGGCCGTTGCGAACGGGCCCGGGTATTCCCGGCAGAAATCCCGCCGGCGGGAAAGCCGAACGCGGAAAATTTTCCGCGTTACGTTCGGCTCCGGTGGACTTTAATATACCGAGGGAAATTTACATTTCCAGTGGAAATCAACAGCTCGAAAGGATGTCCCTCTGGGTATTTTCAGTAGGTACGTACGCCGCGCGCTACACATGCACGCTACCGGTAACGTAAAAGCCGGCTATTTTTGTTGGCCGCCGGCTCCCCTTTTGCCTCCAGGATATTTCTCGAATGGCGGACGTACCAATGGCGCGTGAAACCCTCCGTTTAATCGAATGTACGCTACCGTGGAAATCCGGGCCCCGTAAGGATGTCCTACGGTCAGTCGAATCCTTCCCAGATTTCTTCACGCTGGTTCCTTTCGAGCCCTTTCGTCGCGTGACTAAAGAGAATCACCGGTCTGTCGATTATTGTCGACCACCTGCGAGGCGATTCCAATTCACAGACTCTGCAAACATTTTTGGCTTCGTGTTCGCATTCTAGAAATCATTTGATAAAATTTAACCTCTCGCACTCTGAGGCGCGACTAAAAATTGCTGTACCATGTTCTAAAGTCATTTTTACATTACAAAGATTGTTTATTATATTTAAGAAACTGTTGAAAGTGATATCGTTGCATGAAACGCAAGACTCAATTTCATATACAAAAATACACCAATTAAATCGCATTAGATTGTGAATACCATAGAGAAAACTGTTTTGCGAAACTGTTGCAATTTCTTTGAAGTGCGTAATTTACTGTGATAATACTGTGCATGATTGAATTTCTTCATACTCTGTCCCCACACAACATTTCATAAAATACATCATTTAATAAAAAGAATATGAAAGTGTAGCTGTCTTGTACGAGTATACTCGTCATGAATAAATTGCGACATTTCGCACCGCGACAAGTATCTCGTCAAAAACAGCTGACCGATTCAAACAACTTCGAGCGCGGCGGGCTCATACATTAAAATTAATTTTTACGTTAATTTACCGTGTCTCTCCAATTTTAATAGGATCCGCGAAAAGTGGAAACGTTTCAAAAGAAAAACGATGTCGTGCAACTTAACTTTTCGATTTTAACTTTAACGAATAAAGTAGGCAGTTTAATTTACTGAGAAACTTTTGCGGAACAAAATTAGACGAGAGGCTGTCGACTTTTTTCGTTGCCATAATTTGTGAAATAAATCGGAGATGTGGATAACGCAAGAAAAAAAAGCACTCGGCAAAGACACGGTTTATGATTTCAGGTGCTCTGGATGTCCGTTCCTGTTTCAAACGTGTGGTATCGGGAATATTTCGGCACCCGATATATAATTTCAAGAGCAGGCTCGAGGACATTAGCGTAAAGTTGAGTAGGTGTAAAAAAGAGAAAGCGACGTTCACCTGCCCCGAGCTGCGAGCACCGAGGGAGGGGTCCTCGACCCATCGGCAACGCGAATGCCCACATCTGGGATTTGCGGAAATTTGGGAAAGGGAGGCAGGTAACTATAAAAAGCCGAGTCGGGGTTGAAGCGGATTCTTGTTTAAAAAGTCGTTGCGAAATGGTCGCAGATTAAGTTGTGTAAAGTAGAGAGTCGTGGAGCTGTACGCGTTGTAATAAGTCGTGCGAAGTTGAAAGTTGTATTTATAAGTTGTCGTAGTAGTGGATTGACAAGATGTTAAACCGCGCAACTATTGTACAATATCGTCTAATTCTCTTCGATTAAAATTTGTAGGAATAAAATAACATATATTTGACTGCAAACGCGATTCCGTCGCGACGTGGTAACAGTGTCTTATTCGTGTCACAGAGAAGCGGTTGAAAGAGGGCTACTAGATGAAGAAAGTTAGAAACGTAAGAGCCCAATCGCGAATACATAGAGAATCTACAAGGTATGGGGAAGCACGCAATAAGGGTATAGACATTGTACGTGGTGGAACAAAGAAAAACAGGATGGACGGAGGGAAAACGTAAATATGGAGGAGTGCAAAAGAATAGAACAAACACTGCATAGGATTAAGTGGAGAATAAAGGAAAGCAAACAAGAGGGAGAAACATAGATGCACAGCCGGCGCATAAATAAAACAGAGCACCAAAAACTGCAACGTAAAAATGCAACAATATCTGGAAACGAAAGAATGATACGATGGAAATGTCGACGGTGTTGAATACTAAGCTTCAGTGCCAGTTCTAAAAGAAAAAAGATGAAGAATCACTTATGCGCCCCGATTCGAATCGAAATTATCTGATATTATTATTGAGAGAATAAATCTGTTTAACGAATGTCGTTGTATATATATTTATAAATTATATAGTTATAGATAGTAGACCTATCTATTCCCTAGATTTGCGTACGTCAATTATATTAAAATTCTAACTATATTGATTGTTACTCCAACGATATAATGAATTCACATTTACATTTATTACATGGTAATGACAAAGTAGATGATAAATTGGAATTCATTAACTATTTAAAATGTATTTCTACATTATTCAATCTTACTTTGGTAGCCGCATTGGTCACGTATGTGTGACACTGATTTTTAACTGCTTCTTGAAATTTATTTTTATTGTAAAATATTGAACATGCTAAATGTCACTAGCGTTTTTAGAATACAAAAGAGTTTCATACTTAATATAATATATTATACTACGTAAATTTTAACTTTCTAGTTTCGGTATTGATTAACTCTTTACTACTATAAACGCCTAAAAATGTTCGATGCCTATAAGCGATCAGTAAATTTTATCAGAAATTATTATTATTTTTATTATTATAAATATCATCATTATCAACGAACGTATGCATTATGTTTCACTGTTACGTTTCACCACTTCAACGTAATTCTGGAAAATACACGCGCGTTGTTCAGAATACAGCTCGCCGAAGAATTAATTAAATGATTTCGCTATTTTGGGAAATATTCGAGTTGATATTCGATGCTGTTAACAACAGCTGTTGTGTGCAAGTTATGATATCCTGTGTACCCAATAGAGTGTGATATTCCCAAAGAGCGTCGATTCAATTTCCCTGGAGGGGAAAAAAGACGTGGAAGAGCAAGTGGAGGAAGCTCTAACTCGGTCTGATGAAATTCTTCAACGCAATAGACGTCGACGCATGAGCTCTACATACGCGTACACACACATATTTATTTATATATCACGTCACACGTACATGGCCGCAACAATGCCTGACAGAAGTGCCGTCACAAAACGTCGCCGAATTTCACCGGGTCACGTCTCGTCCTGCCGGTTAAAAAAAAAAAAAGGAAGGATAGCATGAGAAAAAAAAGACTATCCTTTTCCCAGTGTTCATTTCGGCGCGTGGATCCACAGCGAAAGATAAATGGCGTCTCCATCGGACAGCGGCCCGTGGCCCGCCTTTCTTCTCCAACGAATTTCACCGTCACGCCGACAAATAAAGACTTTCGCTCACTCGAGACGGTGTCCGGTTTTCTCGGCACCGAAACGCGCGCTCTTTTTTTATGTGGCGATTCTAGAATTAGAAGCATGCGCTGGGACACATGGCGGCAATTATAGAACTCTGAATTGTGGAGACAACTATAACGTATGAACATTTAGTTTTTAGGAAACAGGATGCAATTTCACGAATTTCAGTATTATAGAGACTTTATAACAGAATTTATAAGGAAATTTATAAACCACGATTTAGTATTATAACAATTGAGTTAAAATTACTTTATAAGAATCAAGTTAGTCTAGCTCGTGAATGAGAAACGTATAATTTAACAAAAATTTGTATGTATTGCATTTACGAATATTTCTATTATTTTTATAAAGAAGAGAAGCTCATTTACTACTTGACTACACTTTTGTTAGATCAGAAGGATACAATACAAATTTAAAAAAATCAGGTAGGTGTTTTTTAAAACGATTTTGGAAAATTGATGGGGCTGGTAAGGAATTAAAATGTTGGATCGTGATGGAGGATTTATAGAAAGAATTGTTGCAGGTTATGGAAACAGTTATCGAAACTGGGACAGGGTATATTTCCATTGACAAGACCTGGACGTAATGAGATATTAATTGATCTGTCACTGGTCAACAATTCATCTGTTGTCACAATACGTCAGTACGTTGCAGATATTTATACAAAATTCAAATTTGTTGCATAAATTGATGAGAAAACTCCATTGACATTGATCAAGAAATATAATGGAACCTCGATTACCCAGGTTAACCAGAGTAACGTAGACTTATTTAGTCACAGTGCTCAATTTCATAAATTAAAATTATCAATTAAATTATCATTAAATTTCATTGTTAATTCGTCTTATAAATCGTGAGATGATCTAAATCGAGCTGACCTCACATGAAATATATTTGGATAATAAAAAGTTCCGGTATTATTTAGAATTAATTGTTAGATTTTTTTTCAAATATTTTTTAGATAAATAAAATTACTTAAAAAGTTTATTATAAAAAAAGTAAAAATTATAATTAATAAATTAAATGTAAATTTGAATTAGAAATTTATATTAAATAGTGGTTAATTTAGTGCCAGCATCAGCGGTTAAACTATTGCTATAAATTAATTTTTATAATTTTAATGATTAAATTAATAATATTTTTTTAAATTAGGCATATTAAAATAGTGGAATATTGAGTAATATGTTGAATTAGTCTCTACTGTAGTTTGAAAGTTACAAGCAGATTTTGTAAAAAACGCCGAGCGAAAACATCGTAGTCATTTCAGTTGTGTCTGAAGAAATAAGAATGGCGTGGAAACATTAACCCCTTGCTGTACCATTTTCTTTACACTTACTATGACTAGAATATTTTCGATCGCACTAATTTCTTAGTAAAAAAAGGAATTTTATATTTATTGCGTGCTTGCATCTACTCCAATGTTTAAATATTGGTGACGAGAGAATAAAATTTGATTTTTACTTAAAGAAACGGATCAACATTCATATATAACTGCTTATTATTATAAATCTCCACCACGCGTTTGGCTCGTCAAAGTACGGCAAGGGTTTAATCTCGACAATAATCGCAAGCCTCGTAGCAGAAAATCGCACATCCGGACAGATATTAATCCAACAAACCCGAACAATATTCAAACGAGTCGGATTCGAACTACTGCAAGCAACAAGGACAGTTCATTAATGTAAGTGACAAGTTCCGAAACTGCGGGGTCAGAAACGTGAAACTGTAGGAACGCATCGGAAAGTAGTCCAATCTGTGGAGGACAGCCGAACGCGCGGGATCATCGATGTTTGTAGCACAAGTGGAAACAGCGAGTCATGTTCAGACACAGCTGTTCTCCTCTCCTTGACATCGGGAGTCAGGGCTCGGTCGTCCGGCTGCACGATAAACTCCGTCGGAGACAATAGCAGCGGCGGATAACGATCGGGAAACCAAAAAAGAGAAGGTCTCTGCTAAACGATTGCAATCGCTTCCCCTCCCGATCGAATAAAACTGACAATTCACAGCGACAAATGGCGTCTTGTAGCGAAGTTCCGAGCTCCCGCGGACGGGGCGAGTTCCACGGGAATCTTAACTTCGACTTTTTACGGGCGCCGCTCGAGAGAGAGAGAGAGAGAGAGAAACTGCGAAGAAATAACTTCGATTCGGCCGGCGGAACCGAGCGGAACTGAGAAATCTATTAAAGCGAAATCTGATCGTCTTCGAGGAGCATCGGTCCTCGCAGAAGCACGTTCCTCTCTACCTCCTTCTCTCGTTTTTTTTCCTCGCGCTCTCCCTCTCTCTCACCCTCCTCTCCCTCTCTCTCACCCTCCTCTACCTCTCTCTCTCTCTCTCTTCCTTCCTTTTTATGCTCCTGATTTTACGTTTGCTCGTGACTCGGTGTTTTACGCTGATCACTTAGCGAAAATAGATTTCGTTAAACGGAAGCGCGAGACTCGGAGCCAGGAAGAACTCCGGCGTCGCCGTCCTCGTCGCCGAGAGGTTACATCGCGGAACGACTATTGGAGCGATTCCGATATCCACCGTATTCCCAACAGAAATCAGTGCCTGAACGTTCCGCGATATTCAGTCCCGGCGCGAGTTATGAAAAATTCGTGGAACGCGTTCTCGCCGCCGTTCCCTCTCGCCGGAGTGTAATACGCTCTCGAAAATGAGTCTCGAGACAACATTCCCTCCACTGCGTTGGAATTTTTTTCCGGCCGGCTCTGATTGAGAAACTGCTTCCTCTCCAAGAATCGGGGAATTCTGTTCCGATATTTTACGAGCTGCGGACGTGATCCGATTCCGTGATGTTTCGAGATATTCCTTGATATCACGCCGTATCCCTGGACGGTTTACCTGACGCGACGGCGAGCGGCTACTTTAGCTCTGGACAGTGATTCCTGAAAACTTCTCTCGCATTACTGGTCGATCGCTCGTGACTCGTGAACCGTGAATATTTAACCCTTTCGCTTCGAGCGCCGCTTATAAGCGGCGCGCATAATATGTCTTGTGAGTATGAGCGCCGCTTATAAGCGGCGGACACGCGGCGACTTCTGGATTGTCATCCCATACATTCGGTAAAGAGTGTGATGTTGGTTTATGCGTAGATCCGTGCTTCAGAGTTTATCATACGAACTTATACTACCAATCACTTCATATTAATATATTAACTTGTTTGCGGACAATAATTAATTAAAATTTAAATCTTACTTGTAACTTTTAAGTTGTAAATATTTTCATACCAAAAATGTAAATAATACTCATTATATGGTAACAAAGATTGTTTTATTTAGTAAAATTGTTAGTTAAGACCTAGGAAAACGTATATAGAGCAACAACGCATATTGTGCGTATTCGCGGCGCGCACGCCCGTACAGAGACAGTACTTCGGCGGACTGGATATCAGAAGCGAAAGGGTTAACATAGAAGTTGTGGCTTAAATTGATTCGATTACTTTCTTGGGTTTGTTAACCTCCTTTATAGAGTTTAAAAGAGTTGCACTTTTGTTAGTTGTACTATATCGTACATACATATTGTACATATTGTACTATACTATATAGTACCAAACTATATCTTGTAATCGTCATATCACGAATCGGAATAAGTTTATTTTAATCAAAATAAGATCCATTACAATCTACACATTTTTGCCAATAAATTGACAGTTTGCTAATTCCAGTAGCTTAAAATTCTGTCGTTCTGGAATAGACAAATTCTTTGAACGAATATTACACGTACTTGCTTGGTATCAGCATGCAGCATGACATCTGTACTGTAAGATGACATTGGTCGGTAAACAGAAAAAAGTGAATTATTATTCCAAAACATGCGTCAAAGTTCGAAAGTTCGAAAGTTCGAAAAATGAAATTAATTTCTTACCAACCTAATATTATTTAAATCTATTTATTTTTACGTTTGAAGAGTAATATAAACAATGTGCATAAGTCAGCGGATCAACAGAGACAACAATACCAACGAAGATTGATTTAAATGCAATTACTTGTTTCTGTCCGACGATGAAAACAGTCGGACCGAGGGGTGCTCGAGCCTATCTACATTCTTTTGAAGTTCCCCGTATATATCCATCACCGTATTTGACTTTCATCTGCCATTCTGCTCTCTACTGGCTACACCACCCTCTCTAGCCCATGCATACGATTCATACAAAATTTTCCCTGGCTTAATCAAAATTCATGCAGAGTCCACAAATTCGCATTTAATACGTCATCGTGTTTGTCAAGGCTGTCTTTGAATCGCATTGTGCGCAAGCATCCAACTTCCTTACCTAACAGAACCACCTTGTACAAACTCTAGGCATCGTTAGAGCTGTATAATATTTTAAATATCTGTATTCAACAGTGTAGTAATTAAATTATAAATGGCGTTTCCATAGAAAATATTCCAACATCTTTATTCTGAATTTATAAGACAGACATTTAATTATTATTGGCTAAGTTACGTGCTGTACAAGAGATGTGATTAAATGAAGCAATGAACCGATTAACCTTGCTCCTCGTGCCGATTACTTTATTGGTTTTCTGGTTGAACCCATTCGCTGCCAAGCCTAAATTATATGGTCATTCCCATTGCCATTTATATTTTGAGTGCTATTGTTTACCAAAACCTTGTTATTTCTTGGTAAGAGCACATATATTATCATACAAAATCATTTAGAAGCAGAAAACCAAAGACGAGTATACTCGTCGTTGGCAAGGGGGGAAGGGGGGATATTTATGTTCGTGGCCACAAAAAATTTACTAATTCAAAAGCCTGCATGTTATAATATATTTAAAGTAGGACGAGTATACTCGTCCTGGCAATGCGTGACACCCTGTCAAAGACGAGTATACTCGTCCTTGGCAGCGAATGGGTTAATAATAAGAGTGGCTTTCGGAAGTTCATATACACGTGGGGACTATAGGCGTGTAAGTCACGTGGAGCGAGGAATATCTCCCTTACTCCACGTCAGAAATTATGCCATCTTTGCAAGATGAAGACGGTCGCTTTACAATAATCTTACCCCTTTCGGTACGAGCACACTGCCACCCCCGACACTCTAGCTGTACAAGGCATCGCGTCGAAAATTCGCAAATCGTCAGTCCTTTATATGAAGATTTTCCTAAGTGTTAAATGAACAGTGTGCTTGATAAAACAACGTTTTTAAACAGAAAGCCATGCTTGTAGCTTTAATGCGTTCGTCGCCACGTCACTCATATCTGGATGACAGGTATGCTTCTGTGGGGGCCCCGTCGCCCAAATATGGCTGACGCTCTTCCTATTCAGGATTATATTTATTTTATTTATTTAATTTATGAAAATCCCATTTGTAGCACAGGAGTTTAATGGAATAAACACCGGCAAATACAAAATATATAAGATAAAAATACTAAAAATTCATACATTATTATATTTGTTGTACATTAATTTTTTATTTAACGTATAAAATATAACGTCATCCTATGCGTTCTGACTATCACATTTGGGCCCGGTAAGAATGTCGAGTGATTCACGCTGGGCGACGAACGTGTTAATATGAAAAGATATTTGTATAAAATTCTATTATTTATACCGGTCGTCACATGGGCGCCAGATATATCCAGCACTCGTCCATACCGGTAATCGCACGGATGCCGGATATATCCGGCATTCGTATCGAAAGGGTTAAAGATGGTTATCGAAATCTCAGAAACAAAGCTCCGTCTCGCACGATGAAGAACAACGTTTCAATTAGTATTTCTTGCCCCGTATTTTGGGATGTCCTGTACAGGTTAAGCAGGTCTAATCACGAACGCATTTGGTGTACGTTCGAACGCGATCCCTGCAGGCGGAGGCATCCGCATATCCAGCTAGAACGACGACGATCCCGTCCGCGGCGTTTGAACTTGGACAAACGGCCGATCACAAAGGGACGCGCGGAACAGAGAGCCGGCCGCATAGGAGCCCGAGTTTCAGAAGTGTTTCGCGGAACTTCGATCCCCATGGGTGTACAAAGCGGCCGGCCGGCTCAAGCTCGCGACAAAGGTCAGGAACAACGAACGGAATCTTGCAGGAAATTAATTTAGCATCATCGCGTAATTAGTTCACCGGCTGCGGCGGGATTATAGCCGCGTTTACGACGCGGCAAATCGACCAACTTCCAGCGCTCACACTTCCGCGTTCCCTTACTGGATGC